>NC_138369.1:140173297-140298061 GCF_054177405.1 Leptonychotes weddellii
CCCCCCCCCCCCCCCGCTTGCTTGTATGTAGGCCTGCCTCAAGGATACAACGTTACTCCTTCACTCAACAAACAGTTGTGGGGCACTTAGCAAACTCTGGGCATGGGATAATTTAAGCCTATGGTTTGTCACAGAGGCACCACGGCACAAAGGGTCCAATCTTACCTTAGCGAACAAAGCCTTCATGGTTACAGTAAAGTGTGCAGGTGTGGGACTGTGGCGGGAAGGGGCAGCTCATCTGCCAGTGGCTTGGCCGTCGGGGAGGAAATGTGATCGACAGCGAGTGTGCAGAGGGGTCATATGCCTTGCAGGAAGGTTCCTTTAAATACCTACAGGCCCCCGGCTTCTAGGAGTCATCACCTCTCCAAAGGAGCTTGGGCCAGCAAACCAGCCCTGAGCATTTCCAGATTCCTTCTTGTCCACATTTCCTGCTCAGTCCATGTCCAGCTGCAAAACTTCTTTCCATCATTAGCAAGTTCCATTTTCTTTTCTTTCCCTTAGTTTTCTTTTTCTTTTCTCCATTATTTCCCCCAGAAACCTCCTTTGCTTTTTTTTTTTTAAAGATTTTATTTATTTATTTGACAGAGAGAGACATAGCGAGAGAGGGAACACAAGCAGGGGGAGGGGGAGAGGGAGAAGCAGGCTTCCCACTGAGCGGGGAGCCCGATGGGGGACTCGATCCCAGGACCCTGGGATCATGACCTGAGCTGAAGGCAGACACTGAACAACTGAGCCACCCAGGCACCCCCTCCTTTGCTTTTATCATCTTTTTCCCTTCACTTCTTTTCCTTTATCCTAGTCTTTCCCTGCGCACCCCAGGTACCCAAGCAGGCTTGGGCGGGAGAGTTGCCACGGAAGGGACCGTTTAGAGCTAAGAAAGAAACTGTGTCTCCTCTCCATACAGGCTGAAGGTTAAAGAACATGAGAATTAGACTTGGTGGTCTCTCCCTTCCTGCAATGCCATTACTTATAATTATATTAACATAAAATAATAGCTATTAAGCTCTTACTGTGAACTAGATACTGTACTAAACTCTTTGTCTTATTTAATCTTCACCATAATCCAATAAGGTAGATGTTGTTGTGATCCCCAGTTTACGGATGGGAAACCCCAGCCTTAGAGTGTTTAATCACTTTTTGATATCATAAACTAGTAAATGGAGGAGAGTCACCCAGAGCCACCTCTGTTTGAGCGCAGAGCCTAGGTGGTGATTTATAACGCCTTACTTACTTTCTGGGCTTCTATCTTTCCTCGGACCCACCTCCCACTTAAGCTGGCTCCCTCTCTCTTTCCGAAGTGAACTTTGCAGTAGAGTTGGCTTCTCTCCAGCGTTAGCAAGCTGGAGGATCCTTGGCATGGGCTTAGCTCTGAGCTCCATGGAGTATTGTAACTGCTGGTACTAGGGTAATAAAATCTTAACGGTCTCCAGAAAAGGCGGCTGTAAATTCTTCTGAAGTCCCACTTTGGGTGTAAAGGTTCACGCCTCTCTTCCCCCTCCTCCTCTTCTTCCTTGACCCCCCGCCTCCATGAATTCTCCCAGGTTTCATGAAAGGGGCCATGCGTTAAAACAAGGCACAGAAATCCCAGCAGCCTCCAGCTGCAGCCAGGGTTGTGTTTTGTCTAAAGAACGTTCTTTAAAAAAAAAAGTTTGGAATCAGCTTTGTTCAGGATCATAGACACATAGCTTATGCTTTGGGGAGCAATACTGAGAAAAAAGAAGAGGCAGAGGAAAATGGCCAAGAAGGATAAGAGAAAGGAAACAAGAATAACCCTGAGCATATAAGGATGCCCAGAAAAAAAACTTTGTGAAAACAACACCCAAGGGGTTCTGGGATTTTTCCTCTCTCAATTATTTTTAATATTGTTACCTGAGCCCTGACAAGCCAGCTGTGGTCTTTCTGAAAAATTCATTTGGCTGTTTGGAACTGAGCGGGGAAATAAATAGCAGAGGCCCGAGAGGGACTCAAAGCTCATTTCTTCCTTCGGGCAGCAAGTGAGCCGATTTGGAGCACCTGGGAGGCTGGTGTGGGGAGAGTAACAAAGGGGCCCCTTTGAGAGTTCCCTTGCTGCCCCCGCCTAATAACCGACCAGCTCACATTTAGAGAAAGCGTGGATATCAGACAGTGACCCGAGAAAAGTGACCATTGGGACAGATGTCTTAGGAGCCATATGACCTAAGTCCCAGCCATTACACCACAACAGGTCACTTTGACTTCCCTCTCCCAAGGAAGAGGCAGTACCAAGTGGGGGCCTGGAGGGCCGAGCTCAGAGAATGTATGTGCAAGTTAAGAATGGGTGAAACCCGGGGGCCCCGGGACTTGATAAACATCACAAAAGGGTTTTATGTGACCTGTGTGATAAAAGCCAAACGTACTTGTCTAAATCCTGCTTCCCTCTTAGTTTCTAAACCCTTGTGCATTTCACAGGAAATGAAATCTGTGTTTGTCAGATTCCTGTACCCCTACCTCATTGAAAGGAGGATAGGTTGGAGCTGGCTTATGCACCAGAAAGTCTAGGATTTGTTTCTTTAATTTACTTCTAATGCTTTTCTGATCAAGTTTGGAGTACAGTGGTAGGACCAACAGCAACTAGGTCTGTACTTCACTGGCCAGCTGGTCAAGGACATGATTGCTGCCTGTGTGTGTGTGTGTGTGTGTGTGTGTGTGTGTAAAGGAGAGGGGTGGGGTGTGGATAATTTGCACTACCACTGTTCGCTGAACCCCCCACCTCAAATTTGAGTCAAGTGTTTAAAGAAACTTCGGGAGTTGTTTTGTTCTTTTCCTTTCTTCAGATGTCATTTTGGGAGGGATGTGTAAAATTTTTCTGTTTTCTTCTGTATATATTTCAAAGCTCCTTGAAGGCAGGGATTTCGTCTTATGCATCTCTCTGAGTCTAGTAGAGTACCTGGCACCCGGTATTTGCTCAATTATTGTTTGTGGAAGGGAAGTCGACATCTTTAAGGGAGCATTTCAGCCACTCTCTTGAGCTCTTCCTAGTGTCTCTGTTTCCTTCTGTAGCCCTCTTGTAGATCTGAATATGTTGTTTGTCTCCGAAGTCCCCAGACTTTTCTTTGTCTCCTCTTTTATTTTTAATACTTAAAAAAATATTGCCTTTCTACAGATGACTTCCAAATTCCTTTGTTCTCGCCACTCCAAACCACCTTCCGCTATCACCACCTTCTGGCTCTTTGGGAGCCTTAGTTCGGGAGAAGGAAAGCGATAGGGAGAAGATACCCTTTGGCATCTCAAAGCGGCTGAGACTGCTCTTCTTGACCCTTTTCCCCGACAACGCTTCCCTCTGCACGAGCCCAGAGCCCTAACCTCCTCTGCTGCTCACTTCTGGTGACAGAGTGGGGCAGTGCTGTCTGCTGAAGTCCAGAGTGAGAGGGGGTTGGAGGCACCCCTGGGCCCTGGCATCTGGGGAGGGGCTGAGGTGTGGAGGACAGAAGGCAGTGTGTGGAGGTCTGAGATGCTGTCCGTGGCAGAGCCGTGCACACAGCACTGTGGCACACGAGGCCTCGTGGCCACTGGTGAGATGCCCATCCTTTGGTAGGACACTCCGGGCCACGGTCCCTCTACATTGCCTTTCCTCCTGATCTCAAACTCACAATACTGTGAGACATCTTTTTCTCTGTTTCCTCTCTAGAGAAGTAAGTCCTGCCTCTTTCTTGACCACAAAGGAAAGACCCTAAAAAGCTTGACGCTAAAATTTAAGCTTCTGTTTGTGAAGGCTCCAGCCTGGCGCCTGCCTACCTACCCTGTGGTTCTCCAACTTGAGTGTGTTCAGAATCACCTAGAAGACTTGTCAAAACACAGAGTGCTGAGTCCTACTCTCAGAGTTTCTGTTCAGTAGGTCTTGGGTGGGGCCTGAGATTTGGAATTTCTAACAAGTTCCCGGGAGATGCTGACGTCACTGGGGGGAGACCCCATCAGACCACCAGGCCCATTGATCCGCTTGTCAGACACCACTCAGTCCTGGTTTCCCTCAGTCACAGTCAGGGCTGCCAATTACTGAGCTTGCTTCCTGCTTCGCTTTTCCGATGCTTTTATCTCATTTAACCCTCACAACAACCCATGAGGTAACTACTGTAAATATTCCCATTTTAAAGAGGAAGAGACTGAGGCACAGAGAGGTTGTATATCTTGCTTAATAGAAGTGGTGAGGCTGTTTCAAAGCAGGGCAGTAATGACTAAAGCTTGTGTATTTAATCACTCTGCCATACTGCTTTCATGGTCTAAGGATATTTTTTTCCGAATGGACGTCTTCTACCTCAGAAACATGGGGCTTTGCAAACAAGGTGCTCTTTCATTCCAAACTTCCCCCTCCCCAAATTTCTCTCTGCTGCCGGCTAAGTATAGCAGGGGAAAGCACACATTTAATCTCCATTAAGACCTTCAGACTTTTTGGAGAGGAAGTCTGACTTGGGAAAGAAAACTGAAGTACTGAAATTTTTAAAGAAAGGCAGTTTTATTGCCTTCAATAACTTGGTAATACAAATGAATGGCTAAGGGAGCATTTCCAAGAATTCCTCTTAGCCTTTTGAAATAAATAAATATGGCTCATTTACATATAAACAACTGTATTAAAGAGCAGGAGCTGATTATTTGAGTTCCAGTTAAAAATACATGAGAATTTTGCCACCAATTTTTTAGAGGCTCAATATGAATTAAGAATCCATGTTTTGGAACATGCAACCTTTCAGATCATCTCATCAAACGATTCCTTTCCTTTTGCTGCTAGATTCGGGTGTTGGTGTCTCAGGAGATCTCTCTGGCAAAATCCACAAATAGGTAACTATTAAGTCAAAGCAAAATATGATGCATACCAGGCAGGCTAGGATTTGATTTTAAGTAAAGACAGTTCAGACATCTTGGTGCTTTACTTCAGCCTGGGGTCCCACACTTACTGCGAGTTTGCTTAAGTTACAGATTTTACCAGCGATTCTAGTGTACAGTGTGTCTAGAGGGGACCAGGGAATCTGCAACATACATTTCTCAAATTTTATTTTGTTCTTCTTTTTTTTCTTATCAATGTTTTTTTCCCCTGCCTATGCAATTCAAATGCACCAGACTTTGAGAAACACTGCCAGGTTGTGGAGTTGGGGTGGGGGTGGGGGAATTGGGGATTGGGAGGTTCTCAGACACTTCCAGTGGTTCCAACGCTATCTTCACATTGTACTCACTTGCAGTTCTAATAAAAAACATCAATTCCCCGGGCTCTCCTCAAGACCAATGAAAGCGGAATTTTTAGAAGTGGACCTGGGCAGTGGCATTAACAAACAAAAAAGCAAAACAAAAAAAAGTCCCTGGGTGATTCTAATGTGGGGGCCGGTGTTGAAAACCACCAAGTCTGATTCAGAGCAACACAATTAGGGGTGTATGTAGCTGAGGGTAAAAAGCAGAAAAGTAGAAGACACGATATGCTGAATGTATGGGTGGGTGGGTGGGCATCTTTTCCAAATTAGAAGGAACTTCTGTGATAGAAGACCCCAACCTAGGAAAGAGCTGTTGCCCAGTGAGGAAACTTCTGTGGGTCCTTCTTGTACCGTTGATTGATCAGATCCCTCTCCTGTGTACGGTCCAGGGACCATCACGGGAGGCCATCAGCCTAAGGTGCCTTGGGCAGGGACTTCGCGCTCACTTCGCAGGCCCTTGGCTCTCGGTCCCGGGCTGCTCTCTGCTGCTCAAATCTGGCAGCCCCACAAACCTCTGCCACCTGGTGCTTTCTGAATGATATCCCTTCAGCTTCAGCCCAGGGGCTCTGGCTTTTCTGTTTGTTTTCTTTTTTCTTTCTTATTTAAGAAGCTCAAGAGAACTTAAAAGCAGACCCTTGAAAGCTAAGCATTTCTAATCACATAAAGGTGTCTCTGCAGGGCCTGGGCTGAAGAGGGTTTGTTTGGGGGCTTTCATCTTTCTGTGTATCCCCTTCCTTCTTCAAACAATCTTTCTGGGCTCTTATCCACCCAGCTTCTTTGCCGGACACCCACCCCCATCATCTCCATGTTTGGGGCCCAGAGAGGAGAGGAGCGGAGGGGGTGGCTGAGGGCCTGAGGGGGAAGGGAGGAAGCAGTCAGCCCCCATGCTGGGTCCGAGGAGACTTTGTGAGAAAGCCCCTCTCCATCTGCAGCCCAGCCCGGTGGGAGTCAATTAATTCTGAATAACCTAAACCGACAGAGGTATTTGCATTCACAACCTGACTGATGACCGTATAAAATTGATTTATGAATTAAAGTGCTTCCCCTCCCTTTATCCCAATTCAGGCTGTAATTGATTATAAGTGCTGCAGCGAAATTAAATAAAAGAAAATTAAAAAGAAAAGAAAAAGGAAAGTGAAAAAAAGAGAGGCCCTTGCTTGGCGGTCCGGCCTTCTCAGGGCTCCTCGGGATTAGCCATTCTATTCATCACATACCAGTTTTTCTTTAAAAAGTTACTTCCCCTTTTGTCTCCACCCCACCGTGGCTCCCCCCACCTCTGCTATCGGCAGCATTCTCTCCAGGTCTCCTCCCACCGGCTGATCCTCTGGGGGGTGAAGAGCCAGTTACCCTCCTGCTCCCTGGACGGGGAGAAGCAAAGAGGGCTTGTCCCAGGTAGCAATGTGCCCACAGACACTGAGGAGCAAACAAGGGTGTCTACTAATCTTCTGCCTCCCTCTTCAGTGTGAGTCTCTCACCTTGTCCCTTTTCTAACTGCCCCCCACTCCGCATGCACACAATCAAAATTTCCTTGTTGGAAATGTCCTCATAAATATGTTTTCAGTAAGGCATCCATTAAAGATAACCTTTTTCATGGCTCAATCCTCTCAGTTACCAAAGAATAAAGTGTTGGATAAAGGAATAAACCTCTAATTGAAAAATTTCAAGCTCCTTTGCCTGGGGGAGGACCGTTTCTTGGTTCGAGGAGGGTCTGGAGTAGGGGACTAGGGGAGCTGGATTCAAATCTCCTAAACAGCATGAGAACAGACTTTGGAAGTTGGAGGAAGACTGAAAATTATGAGTCGTGTGTCCTTGTTCAAGTCACTTGACCTTTCTTGCTTTCATTGACTCCGATTTAACTTAGGGATAATGGCCTCAACTGAGGTAATGTATGTAAATCCCCTTGAAGTGGGGCTCAGAAAATATGGCTGGTCCTACGCAAATATTAGAGCCTACTTACTTGCTCAGTCCACTTATGAAGCAGGACTTGCTGACTCAAGAGCTTTCTGGTGGTAGGATAATCAATGGCTTTCTCCCAAGTCCAACCCAGTGTTGCTATTTGAATGACAAATGGAGATTTTTTTTCATTGCCAAACCAGTCTTGAGAGCAGACGACTTCTTTATTTCTGTACCCTCAGAGATCCCTGTGCACAAAACACATAATTAGACCCTCCCATTCAATTCACCCTCACTACTTCTTCACCTTTTCTCTCCCCTACCCTTCTTTCTACCTTGGGACTGCCCACGCTGGATCCCCAGTTCCTGCTACTTCTTTTCCTGCCTTAATTGTTATCTCAAAAACCCACTTCCTACTGTCCTCCTTTCTTGTCTTTTTTTTTTTAAGATTTTATTTATTCATTTGACAGAGAGAGAGAGAGAGTGCACAAGCAGGGGAAGTGGCAGGCAGAGGGAGAAGCAGGCTCCCCGCAGAGCAAGGGGCCCAACGTGGGACTCGATCCCAGGACCCCGGGACCATGACCTGAGCCGAAGGCAGTCGCTTAACCGACTGAGCCACCCAGGCGCCCCCTTTCTTGTCTTTGACAGGTACAGTATCGGTCCCTCTCCTCTGAAGTGCTAATGTGCAGTTTTATGGGCCAGCTCATGTGAAGTGCTGTTGGCCGCACTTCACACACACTTAAACAAAGTAGAGAGAGGTTGCATGGGCCTGAGCAGAAGAAGCGCACTTTGCTGACAACCAGCATGATGCTTATGTTCTCCAACTAGGAGCTCTTCCAGAAACAGATCTCTGACGGTGAGTGTGCACCCCCAAAGAGTCACCATAAGAAAACTGACAGTTGGATCCTCTTTGGGGAATGTTCAAAAGGTGAGCTATGTGACGAGCAAGTTTCTGATAAATGTCCAGGCAGCTCTAAGGTGCTAACCTGAGAGGGATTCAAAGCGGCCTGGAAGCCCCTTCTCATCTCAGGGGGGCCAAACAGCTGCACTGTGACATGGGCTCAGGCACCTTGAAATTCCACGTGACTACTGCTGGCTGCTCTGCAAATTCCTTTTTTGAAATGCAATGAGGGGAGGAAGGTGCTTCAGCGATTTGGGGCCCTTTACAGTTTGGTACAAAAAGAAGAGCATGCACCCTGAGGAGACAGACCACCTCTGCAACTTTGCTAATGGAAGCTCCACATCCACAGAAAACCCAAACGCATTTTAATATATGGGGAAGTCAGGAGGCCAGCAAATTAACACGGAGAAGAACCCAATGGAAGAAATCTTAAGTGGAGAGTTCTAATTAATAAGAACTTCCCTCGTCTTAAAAAGACTTATGTATTCATTTTTTAGAGTGTGTGCGAGAGAGGGGGAGGGACAGAGGGAGAGAGAATATCAAGCAGACTCTGTGCTGAGCACGGAGCCTGAGACCTGGCTTCATCCCACGATCCTGAGATCACAACCTGAGCAGAAATCAAGAACCGACTGAACCACCCAGGTGCTCCCAAAACATCCCTTTTTAAGTGAACCAGGGAACTTGACTATTTCCCTAAGGCTGGAGCAGGGTTTAAACTCACATAGGTGGAAAGACAATAAGCGTGGGGTACCCGATAGTATCTAGCTAGCTGAAGATTGACTTCAGAAGATGAAAGCTTTGTGTCTATGGCACATGACTGGGAATGGCATCTTCAGGAGACTTCTAGGACAGAAGTCTAAGTTTATGGCTCAGAAGCCCTGGTGGTAATGGGCTCCCCCCGATCAGCGGAGATTGCCTCTTCTCTACAATGGTGATATCTTAGGGCTCATCTCATCCTGGTCTGGGATCAGAGATTAGGCAGTCTGGATATAACTATGACCTTAACCTCTGCCATGGTGAACTTGGAGGAGTACCAAGAGCAGTTGTGAGGACTCGTAAGTCATGAGGGACCAGTCAGTCGACAAGCCAGGTAGGGAAAGCGTGGGTATATAGAATTCTGGGAGGCTCGCTCCTGTCACTCAGCTTCCAAATCAGGCGAAGCTGCACATGGATGTTCATAGCAGCTTCACTCATAACTACTACAACTTGGAAGCAATCAAGATGTCCTTCAGGAGGTGAATGGAGAAACAAACTGTGGTACTTCCATACAATGGGATATTATTCAGAGATAAAAAGAAATGAGCTATCTAGCTACAAAAAGATACCGAGGCACCTTAAATGCTTATTACTAAGTGGAAGAAGTAGATTTGAATGATTCCAACTATCAGGCAATCTGTATGGTTCCAACTACATGAAATTTTGGAAAAGGCAAAAATATGGAGACACTAAAAATATCAGTGAATGCCAGGGGGTAGAGGGGAGAGAAGAAGGGATGAACAGGTGGAGCACGGGGGTCTTTAGAGCAGTGAAACCACTCTGTTTTCATTCCATAATTGTGGATATGTTTCATCGTAGCTTTTTCAAAACCCATACAATGTACAACACAAACAGTGAACCCTAATGTGAACTTTGGACTTCAGTTAATACCAATGTATCAATATTGGCCCATAGATTGTAAGAAATGTACCAACACCAATACAGGATGTTAATAGTAGGGGAAACCATGGAGGAAGGAGGTAAAGGAATAGAAAGGAAGAGACGATACATGGGAACTCTCTATACCTTCGGTTCAGTTTTTCCAGAAACTTAAAACTCTCTAAAAGTAAAGTCTATTACTTAAAAAAGAGAGAGGGAGAGCCCTTTTTTCCAGTATTGACTTTTAGCAGCTTGTTGGAAAGAGCCTATGTAAATGCCAATTTATTTGATCATTCTTAAAGGCAGAAATGACTCCTGGAGACATAAAAACAGCTTGCTAATATTCAGAAAAAGACTCAGGCCGCAAGAGCGACACTGTTAGTGTTGATCAGTAATGCGGAGGGGCCATCCCTGAACTGGTGCCTCGTCCCACGTCCCACACTCAGGACCGTCCGCACGGTGCGACGTGCTCTCACAAGCAGAATCTGATCCCTTTTAAGCACTGACTTCCCCTGACCTTCCAAAGACAAAGAGAACGAAAGGTCCAAATTCCCACTTATGGGAAGAAGGGCAATCTGCAGAGAACGAATGACCAGCTGTTGAAACCACAAGAATGAGATCCTGGAATCAGTGTTGCTGTAATGGGCCAGTCCAGGATTCCTGGCAAGTCATGAAGCCACATTGATGTTTTTCTTTGAACATCTTCACCTCTGGTGTCCAACGGGTTTGCTTGTCATTCTCAGTGCAGACGTTTCTTCTGAACTCTTGCCCACAAATGGTACAGAGAAGGTCCTTCCTTTTGTTTAGAGGAAACCCAATCTTACTTCTGTGACTTCTGCATCTTTGAAGATTCTGGACAGTCTGCCTGGGCTCCTATCCTGACCTAGGATTACCTTCCTACATGCCAGACTATGGCCCAGGCCAGACCAACTTTTCTCCTATTCTTGCTGGGATGCTTTGTGTACTTGGCCCAGTTTCCCAATCAATTCACTGCTCTTACACTCAGCGATCGGACTTCAGGAAAGTATGTCATTTATATATAGCACTCTCTCGAATTCAGCTCAGCAAATTTGTCTGACCTACAAAACAAGACTCTGCAGAATCTGCAAAGAAAAAGAATAGCTCTTTTCCTTGGAACCTGGTCCTCTAGCTAAGATGTATGTAAATTAAACGAATAGAGAACCGTTCCAAGCCAAGATAATAAACAAGGGTTTGGTGCAGAGGTGCTGTCTGTATGTGTAAGTGCCAAGAGGGTTCAAAGAAAGGAAGAGATACCTGTGGGAAAGCCTTGTCAATGAAAACCTCTGGGAAAAACCAGTATGTAAGATCTAAAAGGAGACGTGTTTGCTCTAATGTACACATTTTCCTTGGCCCAGCAAAGTGATTAAAAACAATTGTGGTTTCGGTGTTCAGGAAAAGGTAGGATAAAATAGTAAAACCAACCTGGGAAGAGAGGACACGCAAGGAAAAAGTAAAAAATTTCACCAACCGTGTATTTTTTCAGTTGACTTATTCAGTATACTTTTCCCGCATGAGGTGATTATGAAGCTTTAAACCAGGTGATTTCAGAGCACCTCCTGCATCATCCTTGTCTTCTCCTTTTAGCTTGCCTTCACTTCTGCTGTTGTTGGAATAGGAAATTAGTAGGATAAAGATGTAGACTTGACTCTACCAAAATTAAAGTTGCCAGACATAACTCATAATCGCTGTAAATCATGGCGATTTCAGGGGGGACATGGAGGAGGTGGGGGAGGGAAGAAGAAGAGGAAGAGCCATATTGACTGTGTTTTAAAAGATAAGTTACTTTCAACTCTGCAAACGAACGGGCCATCAGAAAACCTGATGTGTGGCCATCACCTCTAAAGCCTGGAAAACAACCATATACTCAGAAGCCTGTTTATGTCATTAATATTCTCTCTTTGGAAAAGGAGGACAATGGTACCGGAGAGAGTATCGCAATAATTAAAAGAACGGATGCATTGAAAGCATTAGGACAGCACAGAGGAAGTACTATAGCATTAACTTTATTATTCATATGTGATAAATAAACACAAAGGGTAAAAAAAAAAAAAAAGCAAACAAAAACCCAGTCACTCTTAACATTTGGTTGGTATATTATTTTTAAGTAACCACATATTTGCTCTTTCCAAAATAAATGATATCTAGGATGGAAATGAGACAGTTTAAATGAATGCTGGTCTGGGTTTAATAACAAACTCATGTTTTTGTTCGGATGAGGAAATAAACCTTAATAATTACATTAAAATGAACTTTGATTGCCTGATATTAAGATGTCCAAGACAGGCGAATGTTTAGACCGTTTAAAAACACCCTACTTTTTTTTCTGATCAAAGGCTGTTTTAAGAGGATAAACCAATATCACTAGAAATGGGGGTTTGTTCCATCAGAACCTTCTTTTGACCTTGGGGCCAATGTTCCAAACCTGCTGGAAGAGCAAGTTGCCCAGCTCCCTGAGTTTCCCTGGTGGCCCCTATGAGTCCTTGTGCCACACCAAAGCTCTGCTGGCTCTGCCTTGCCATATAATGGCCCCTGCGGGTTGAGCCACATGCTGGAAGACGCCGGCAGAAGGAAAGGGTCCCTGATGTGCTCCTCCAAAGCTGTGCATTCAGTGGAGGAAAAGAACAACTGGCTAGAGAACTCAGCCATCCTGGCTAGTTGGAGAGGAACATCCCTGAGACTGCCTCATTGAATTCTTATTTCCTTCCGTGAAACTGAAAAGTGGGGATACACAGTATCTTGGCTGCTTGAATGATGTCTCTTCTATTTCTTCCAGCTGTCAACATCTGTGCATCTAATAGATTGTTCCGGTCCTCAGTCCCTCACGGTTACTTTGGTGAGGGAGACCCTTCACATCTTTTGTCAACCTCCAATCTTCTTTTAAAAAGACACATTTCAGCTCCCCAAAATTACTTTTTCCTCAAAGTACAGGGATTTTACTTATCTGATTTCCTAGAGATAGTCCACAGGAACATTCCAGAGGCAAATCTTCCATTAAAAGATGCTGGACAACAGAGCAGCAACCTAAGGAGGAAAGAATCAAGACTACCTACTGCATGGGCATAACTCATCTCCGCAGAAGGTCATGAGCAGTTGGAGGTGAGGTGCAATTTTAGGGAAAAGTAGTCTGCTAAGAAAAATGTGCAGAAAACTTATTCCGAATATCAAAAGGCCAAAATTAATTTTAAAAGTTTTTTTGTGTGTGAAAAGTTGAATGTTTACGCAAATATTATTTTTGAAATGAAGAACAAGTTCAGGAAGGTGAGGCCAGTAATGAAAGAAAAGAAAAGAACTAAAAGTCAAAAGCGTCAGTTTGTAGATGACCTGATAAACCATTCCGGCTTTGAAAACAACTTGGAATTCTTAAAAGTTATTTCAGCGTGTGTAACTTCATGTGATATTCACATCAGTGGTAATTGCTTTTATTTTTATTGGGTCTCTTTACTATTGAAGACTATGTCCTACAAAGGTATGAGTTTTGAAAATATAAAAGTCCTTGGAAGCTAATTCACCATGGGTCTGTGGTAAATCAGTCTTCAAGGCGTGATAATGGTGCATCTTTTCCAATTTTCTGTTTGGGCTAAACAATCTTAGCATGTACACATCATCATTAATAGAAGGAAAAAAAATTAACGTCCCCTCTTACAAAAAAAAAACCACACGAGACTGCTCAATAAGTAAGATCTGTTGTAAAATTAGAAATTTGGTTTCAACTCTGAGAATGAAGTTGTAGAGAGTTGGCCACTTTTGATTCTGAAGTGGGCCTTTGTAGCTGTCTTCGAACCCCTGGAATAAAGAGAGTTGATTTGCGATGGAATCTCCAGAGCCTGCAGTCATATATTACAATATGTTGTAAATCCAGAGGGTACAATATAGATTTCACAGGGGGCCCTGGGGTTAATTGAAATTCCATCTGCTTCTTCTCTGTGGCAAACTCAGTCTCCTGGGATATTAGCTCAGGATAAGATATGACATTTACAACTTTTTAAGTTTTAGGCTAAAGTAGAAGTTTGCCTAAATCGGCTCCTCCCTACTTTCTACATCCTACCTTCAATTTAAAAAAAAAAAAAGTTTACAAGACAGCCTTTATTTCCCCCACAGCTGCCCCCGAGGCAGCCCCCCCCTTTCCAGTGCATGCCGGGCAATGCCATGTATTCTTAGACTCCCAATGGCCCCCATTACTGTCAATTAGTTACGGAATGCTACAGGGATTCATGCCTGACAGCTCGGGTAAAGGCAGGAGAAATGGGCCCAGTAGGGAGCGAGGGGCCTGATTCTTTTTTGTGCACAAGAAATACCTTTCTCAGCAAAGCTTTTAATGGCCTTCCCTTCATTCTTTCCCTCTGCTCTAGCGCTGCGCCCCCCATGATCCCAACACATCATATACACATGCGCTCCTATATTCACACACTGACACGTTTGTGTGAATATCGCCCAGGACTGTGAGAACATTCTGAGCAGGAGGCTCTGAAATGTCCTTATAACCTCTGAAAATTACAGAGCTTTAACATTCCAGTATATATCTTTGCTATAATCTGATTCTTAACTTCCTCTCTTCAGAAGGTTTCTTGTTACCAAGTGCCTCTTTGGCCTCTGGCTTTTTAGCATATTTTCCTTCTGCAGTTCTGCTCCTTCCAAAGAAGAAATGCGTTCTCTCTGGCCACAGACTCTGGGTCGGGAGCCCACTGCACCCACCGTGGGGTCACTGAGTTGGGCAGGCGATGGTGCTTGGCATCTCCTGCCACTCCCAGGTCTTTCTGACTTCTTTCTCTTCCTCTTGCCATCCTCTCCTCTACTTTCCCACCATTTCTCCCTTTCCTCCTCCTATCTATGCCTAGATCATTCCATTTACTCTGGAGACTTCAGGCCAGAGGTGTGGTTTTACTCATTTTTGTTCTCTCTTCCCTTCCTTACCCACTCCAAGTATTTACCATTACAGGACAAAAGACTTTGTTTTGTTCACCAACGGATCCGTACTCCAAAGGATAGCACCTGCCCCAAGTAGGAGCTCAGTAATATGTGTTGAGAATGAATGCATGCATAAAAAAGCATTTAATACCATTGGTGGTACTCAGGGTTAAGGAGAACCCAGCATCACATCAAAATGGTCTGCCTGTTCCTGGTCTGCTGTCTTTGCTCTTTTGTAGGAGTACCAGCCTTTTCTTACCATTCAGAACAAAGATGCACTTAGGAAAAGCCTACTAGGAAGATAACAGGTCCCAGTAGGAAATAAATACAGTTAAAGCGATTACACTTCTCTGATGGGTTTGAAAAAGATGGCAGAGTAAAGGGAGGAGATGATGACATACTAGAGAAAAACACTCTCTGGGGCAATTCGTGCCCGGGTTATACATTGTTCCAGGCCCTTCCTCTCCTGGAGCCCAGCCTCATGCAGGGTGTTGAGGAGTCACCCAAGGGCAGTGGCAGGAAGACACTCTTAGCCCATCTAATCCAGACATCTATAGAAAGGCAGAGGAAAGATCCAGAAGAGGGCAATATGATGGAAACAGCAAGGAATGTAAACTTTGGAGGGACTTCTTGAGCCTAAGAGTAAGGCTGCAGGCATCCCTTTCCAGGCTCTTGCGGTCTCGGGCAGTAGTGGGTAAACACTGCCCACAGCATGACTCCGGTCTGCAAAAGGCAGCTATTTTTTATGGTCAACCCATCACCACCCACATATAGCTTTAAGATTCCTGCAGATTCATCGAGCTTCATATTTATGCCATCTGAGAGATATTTCCCATGCTGTCTATCAGATCTGCTTTACTTCAGTGCTTTTCAAATGTGACTGTGAACGTGAATCACCTGGCAATCCCATGAAAATGCCGATTCTGTGGTGTGTCCTGGGGTTCTGCATTTCTAACAAGCTCCCAGGTGATTCATTATTGCTGGTCCACTGACACACTGAATAGCAAGACTCTACTTCATCACCTTGGTAAGAAGTAGAGAGGGCTTTGTAAAGATGGATTGACTCTAACCTGAATTAAAGAAGTCAAAGTCTCATGAATAAAGATTTTGATTCCTCAGATAAGAAAAAAGATGTATGTATGATTCTCATATCTTTCCTTTTCGGTAAGTGAGTGTAGGTGGTGCTTGGAAATAGTCAACGAACTCATGAGCTAGATATGCTAATGCAGTTTGTCCAGTGTAAATTTCAATGCTTTTCTTCCCACTTGAACAAGAATTCTATTACAAAGTTTCAATTTTGTTTGTGTTTGTTTTAAACAGTGGAGTTACTTCATCGTGAAGAAAGAAGTAAGTCACTGTATGATCAATGAATGAGGTTACTTGGAAGAGAGTATGTCTACCTTGCTTCATTCCTACCTGCTAAAGAAGAGGCAAAAAGAAAAGAAGAGGTAAGGTACATAATACAGTTCCACTGGTAACCAATAAATACAATTTTGATTGGAAAGAAGTACAACAGAATATTCACACTTGCATATGGTTAATCCTGCCCATGGTGTCTGCTCTTATAAACACACAAGCTTGGGACTCAATATACAGGGACAACTTGTATTTATAAATCCAAAGAGATTCAGTAGACAGCTACTAATATTTACTACATCTGGTGCTAGGTGCCAGTTGGGGGTCCAGATCCAAAAGGAGTGGACAGTCTAATTAGGAATATAACACAATGTAAATGAAGCAATAATTTAAAATGTAAACTCTAACTTTTTATTATTCCGTAAACTTCCAGGCATTTATGGGAGTTAAAGGGAGTTTATGGGAAGAAGAGATTAATTGAGACTGAGATGGTCAGGGAAGGTTTTCTAAAAGGTAAGATATGAATTAGAATTTTAAGGAAGGTTAGGCCAGGAGAGATGGCAACAGAGTGATGAGTGTGTCAGGAAGGACGAACAACTCTGTGGAGACAAGAGAACATAAAGTGTGTGGGAGCATATGGGCACAGTCTGCTGGAGTGATTTACTTAAAGGAAATACGGTAGAGAGAGAAATGTGGGAACAATAAAGTTGGGATCAGATTAAGAAAGGTCTTGGATTTTAGGCTACAAAGGTTGGACTTTATCTGTTAATAATAATAATAATAACAATAAGGAACCACTGGATATTTTGAGTAGAAGAGTACATTTTAACCAAAGTATTTTATTTTATTTTTTTCCAAAGATTTTATTTATTTATTTGACAGAGAGATACACAGCGAGAGAGGGAACACAAGCAGGGGGAGTGGGAGAGGGAGAAGCAGGCTCTCCGCTGAGCAGGGAGCCCCATGTGGGGCTCGATCCCAGGACCCTGGGATCATGACCTGAGCTGAAGGCAGACGCTTAACGACTGAGCCACCCAGGCACCCCTAACCAAAGTATTTTAATAAATTGATTTCAATAGCCCAAGTATAAGGCATAATTAACATGGTGGCAAAGGACACTGACTATGTGGGATAGAAGGTTGATCTGAAGGAATCACAGACTTTAATGACTGATTATACTTAATGGATGAGCAGTGACCCTGAGGCTTGAAGTTAGTAGAATAGAAAATAAACAGTGGGGTGGGGGATTCAATTTGAGATATTTTAAGTTTTAAGTACTAGTGAGACAGATAAGTGGACAAATCCAAGAGTTAACTAGAAGTGGGACAGTGTGACCTTGCTGAGACATGGTGGGGGCTGATACCTTGGGAGTGAAAGACCTCTCCAAGGAAAAACATGCAGAGACCGAATCTGGGGAAATGCCCGTATGTATGGCCCACATGGGAGAAGAAGCAGAGGCACACAGAGAATGAAAGAAGAGAGGGGAAGAAGGGGCGTCGGGCCAGAGGCAGGGGCCACAGCATTGAATACTGCAGAGGAACCCAGCATGACCGGATCAAGGGAAGGTCCTTCAAGGCTACCGGTGCCTTTCCAGTGTGGACAACACAGAGTGGAAGGATGGGAGCCAGACGACAGGAGATTAAGGGGTGAGCAGGTCATAACAAAGTTAGAATTTATGGACTTCCCTTTAGATAAAAGGAAAAACAGAATGGAAACTGAGGGGGAAATTAAGACAAGTGCTTGTGTTGCTTCTTCATTTATTCTCATGGTGACCCAGATTTCTTTGTTTATTGATTAAGGGGAAGGAAAAAAGGGGAGAGGAAGAAAGGGGAGAGGAAAAAAGGGGAGAGAAAAAATGGCATCTTAAAAACTGCAGAGGGACGGGAATTTGAAGTGGTAAAATCCTGAAGGAGATAGGCCTCCTGGTAAAAGGCAAGCCCTATAAATGGCAGCAAGACAAAACAAAACAAAACAAACCTAAACCCAAAAACTCTCCAAACAACCCTGCTTCCATATATTTGAAAGAAAAGGGGTACAGCCTCCTGGGAGTCCCATCCCCTCCATCATGTGAGACTGTTTTCAAGTTCCAGGCATGGAGGTCACATGGAAGAATGGAGACTGTTTAGACTGGCCATTGTATTAGGAAATCAGCAAAAGGTGAATACAAAGCACTGCCAAACAACAGTTGAGATGAACGTCAACTGGCTAAATAAGCACAAACACACACCCAAAGACGGTACCCAGTGGGCATGACTCAGGGGTGTGGAGCCAACGCAACAGACTGGGGACAATGAAGCCCCAGAACACAAGCGGTTAATAACCTCAACTGGCATGATCCAGAAACTATGGCATATCGACAAGAGGAAGGTAATTAAGAATGCTGAGTAAGAGCTACTGTTTAAAAAAGAGACTATTTAAAAAGCACTCGTTGGGAGTCAAGCAAAGGACAATAACTCACTGAGCACCGTACAGCCCACACTCAGCTTGGACACGTGGGGGATACAGAAGAATCACCAGGCAGTGTTCCTGCCCTCAAGGAGCTTCAGTGTAGTTGGGGAGCGGAGATGAGCACGATCGAACCCTAAGAGCACATCCACATTGTGCCGTAGAGACAGGCTTTGAAGTACCATGAGGAAGAGTTGGTTGGAGCAGAGCTGGTTGAGAAGTAGCCAGGGTGCCAGAATGGGAGTGGTCCCCCATCCTACGTTCTTCACACCCTCACCAATGGCCACAGCCGACCCTCACATAGTTGTAGCTGCAAGATCAGAAATGGAGCCGAGGAAAGGGTAACTGTTTTCTTATCATGTGAAGGAGACCTGAGAGCTATACTCTCCCTGCTCAGCAACAGATCTGAAAGCAATGCTCATCTTCCTTCTGCGCCTGGTGTGGGGTGCTCTGCTCAGTACAGGAAGAAATGAGATTTGGGAGTGGTGAGAAGTCTGGAGCTCTTTTTAAAAATCTTTTTATTTATTCTTTCCCCAGTTGTATTGAGATATAATTGACACAAAACATTATATATGCTTAAGTGTACAACACAATGATTTGGTCTATGTATATATTGCAAAATGATTGCCAGGACAAGATTAGTTAAAGTGCATTACCTCACATAGTGATGTCTTTTTCTCCTTGTGATGAGAAATTTCAAGATCTACTCTTTCAGCACCTTTCAAATATACAGGGCAGTATTACTAAGTATAGTCGTCGTGAAGTCCTTGATGAGAAGGCAGGTGCCCGAAGCCACCCTACAGCGCACAGCCACTGAGTGCCTGAGCCGCCCTTAGGAGCATTCCCATGGGCTGTGGTGAAGACGCTTCCCCAGTGCTCCCCACTCCGGGAGTCTCCCTCCACTTCAGAGCATGTTCAGGTCATTCAAACCTGGGGGGCAGTTTTGGCTCTGCCACTTACCAGCTGGGTGGCCTTGGGCAAGTTGCTTAAGACAACTGAGTCGAATATCCTCCTCCAATGGGTAATAATTCTTGTAGGAAAAGTGTGTGGCAAGAGGCAATTGCTTGATGTTATTGTCATTTCCAATTACTCTCTCCTTCCCTTATCTTCATTGCTTGGTAAGGAAAATGGTAGTTTCCCCCTTCCTCTTTCTTTCATTCAGCCACACTGCTTGGCCGCGGAGAGTCTTCCCTTGGTCCGATGGATCTGGCTCAAGCAACTGACCATTTTTTTTTCTTTTTAATTTTTTTTTTTTTTATTTGACAGAGAGAGAGACACAGTGTGAGAGGGAATACAAGCAGGGGGAGTGGGAGAGGGAGAAGCAGACCCCCTGCGGAGCGGGGGGCCCGATGCGGGGCTCGATCCCAGGACTCCGGGATCATGACCTGAGCCGAAGGCAGACGCTTAACGACTGAGCCACTCAGGCGCCCCAAGCAACTGACCATTTACCTGGCGCTGGACTAATGCC
The DNA here is from genome assembly GCF_054177405.1 of Leptonychotes weddellii. Taxonomy (NCBI): domain Eukaryota; kingdom Metazoa; phylum Chordata; class Mammalia; order Carnivora; family Phocidae; genus Leptonychotes; species Leptonychotes weddellii. The sequence continues at coordinate 140,193,117 of NC_138369.1, forward strand.
CCTTTGATCACACACACACATGCACGTGCGTGTGCACACACATGCACACACGTGAGGCCTGGAATTCATGTTTTTAAAAGTTTCTACTCCTGATTAAGACTGTTATACCCATTCAGACTCAAGCACCCCATGAGAACACATAATGATATTGTATGAAAAACATGAATTATTTTCTATCAAGCCGAGTGAGTTCCGGGGCAGCAGCTGCCTCAATTATAGACCTAGGAATACATTGAAAGGGACTTGTCTAACTGGGGACTTAACATTTCAGAGAAGTGCACCATCAAAGACAACTTCTTTTTTTATTTGCTGCTTTCTAAAACAGTCTACCGTTCAAGCTTAGGTTTGCTCCAATCTTTTATTTTTGCTTTTCTGGGTTGAAAACTACCATCACTCCATCGTGGATGTTTCCTTTACCTGTGATCATGTGACTCATGTCCTTATAAGGAGTCAAGGACCAAGGCATCCACGGAAGGTGGAAGGCGGAGAGGGGGAGTGCACCACAGAGGATGGAGGGAGCAGAGGCTGAGTGTGGGGTGGCGGGAGAGGACAGGCAGAGTAGTTGGGGGTACTGGCTGTGAACTGAATGTCCCATATGTACAGTTCTGGCAGGTGGATGTTAAATTCAGCAAATCTGACCCAAGGAAAAAGCTTTTCAAATGTTTCTAAAGTCTTGCCCAGTGTCCCACACTTTTAGATGTGTGTGTGTGTGTGTGTGTGTGTGTGTGTGTGTGTGAGATGGGGGTGGGGTGGCTGTATACTCAGAGTTGAAAATAAAAAAGCTCCCTCTATTGACTCCTGAATGGCTGAGATAAAGAGAACCACATGGGACTCATTGTCAGAAATGAGAGCTCAGAAGCTGGCCTCCTTTTTCCCATTATTGTGCTATTCTCCTCCTTCCCCCTATCCCTCCCACCTCAAAATGTTTCCCCAGCCCCCACACAACCCCCACTACCCCCCTCCCCAATAGTCCAAAGACCCTCTTTTCAAGCTCCCACTGTTGAGGCCCCCTCGATGGAGCCCAAGACCTCCATTCAGAGTCACTGGTTTGGGTAAAATCCCTTATTCACCCCCTACCCACCCCCCTGCCCCATCAGCTGAGCCTCAGTTCAGACCTCACAAAACAAAACAAAACCAGCCCATAGAATTGATGGTTGCTGCTGGAGGACCCCCCTCCGCTCTGTCCCCCAGGGGCTCCTGCCGAGGCAGCTTCTATTCTCCACGTTCCCTCCCTCCCTGCCCCCGATCCTGCTGGATTTTTGTAGTTAACAAGCGCGCACTGTTATTATTGTGCCCCCTATCATATTTATTCCCTTTCGGAGCTGATCCACACTTTTGTCAGAGGCAACCGAGGCATCTTTTGACATTTGAGCCTTTCGGTCTGCCGGGGAGTGATGGCATTGGTGGCCACAGGGCTGACCCTGGCTTCTGAGATGGAGCAAGCAACGCAGAAATGAGGAAGAAGAGAACAAAACCCCAAAACAACAGGGACTGGAGAGGAAAAAGAAAAACATTGTAACTTGTTAGTGACCCAATGTGAAAGAGGTAAGGGGAGGAGGACGCTAATGAGTTTGACGACAGTTGTATTTAAAAGAGTTTTATTTCCAGCAAGGCTGCAAGTTGGCTAACTTGGTGATAACTCTCAACCAAGCTTTCATTTACACGTTACCTAAATTTGAGAGAAATGAGAAAGGGAAACAGAGAGAGTGAGAAGGGGTGAAACCCAGAGAGATTCAGAGAGAAATACCAACCACAAAAAAAAAAAAAAGAAGGAAAAGAGAGAAAGAGATAAAAATTTCTTTTTGGTGCTCTTAATATAACACACAGTTGCAAGTGGCTACTAGATTTGGCGAAGTCCCCTTGTGTTTTTTCTAAATGGAAAGCTTAGGAAATGTCACCAGAATCCCAAAACTTTGGTGATTAGTAAACTTCCCAGATTCTTTCATATTCATTTCCATTAAGAATTTTGTGGTCATGGGCTAGAAGTAACCTCTGAAAGTGTTGTTCCAATTAATGTCTGCAGAGTGCTGAAATGTCAATGGAGAGAAACTTCAAGAAAACACAGCTAACTAGTTTTCACTTGACCTCACAGAGAGGGGCATTTTTATTCCAATTGTACATCTGAGGAAAGGACGTTGAACAGCACTGTCATTTGCAGAGGCCCAAGGTAGAGCGAGGGACAGAGAACATCTGACTGCCGGGCCCCCAGCCAGCTCCTCGGAAAACCACAGCCTTCATTTTTCACGATCATATTTCTAGGGAGGAATGCATCTGTACTGATGAGGAAATCTGAACGACAAAATTCCAACATACTCCTATAGGAGAAGAGTGTGTGTCGAGAGAAGGTTAAGGGAAGAGATTAGCCTGTGGGATTAGTCATCTCCTGACTTGATTTTCTTTCCTTATAAGACAAAAAGAGAGGAATCTCATGAAAAGGCTACACAGAGGGAGACGCTCCGAGTCCTCTCTGATCGTGTTCTTTCACTTTTCTAAATAATCTGTTGTATTCTTAAAGACCTTGTCCTTCCAAATTGCTCAAAGCATTCACAAACATTAATCGAACCTCAGGACTGTTGTAGGTGACATATATCATTACTCTCCACTTTCAGGTGGAGAAACAGGCTTAGAGAAATGAAGTTTCTAGTGCAAGATTACTCAGAAACTCCACAGTAGAATGAGGTCTAGAATTCATCATTCCCAGGCTGAAATCCATCCATTTTGCTGTGAGATTAATGACATCCAACAGGTCCTCCAGCAAAGTCTCCAATGGCCAAATCTTATTTTTAGGCCCAAGCTTTCCCCCGTGTCCTCTTTCTGCAAACTTTAAATGGTGCCCATTACACTAACTATAATCTTTCCTGAGATATGAAATCTAAGATTCTCACAGGTTTTGCCTCAGAATAAACCCTTCAACCTTTACTTTATCCTCCCATCATACAATTTCTGTTCACCCTAGGCTTGATACCTGCCCCAATTTCCCTTTCTTGGGAGTACAGATACCCCCGCTGGTATTAGTACAAAAAGAATTGATCCATGATATTTGGATAGTGCTTCATGGTTCATAAAAAGGCTTCATTTAACCCTTCGGTTGAACTTCACTATAGTCCTAAGACTTTTATAGACAAGGAAAGTGAGTCAGGCTCAAAGAGGTTATGTGTCTAAAGTCGCATGGCTAAGAAATTTGTGTGGGGGTTGAGGGGGGGCAGGGAGACAAGAACCAAGTCTTCTAGGACTCAGATACAGAATATTTTATGTTAATGTTGGAGACAGCACCTGGAGAATGAATTTTCTGTATATACGGAAGAAGTCAACAAGGGCAATATAGAGTCTGAAAATAATCCAACCTCAAAGACAGTTTGTAGGTTTGATCTAGTAGAGTATTCCTTAAGTATTACTAAGGAACCTAGAACCACTACTTGAAAATCAAGAAGACTGCAACAAATGTAAGGTAAACTGTAAGCTATTTGGATGCAGGGACCTGAGATTTGGTTGACACTGAAACGTTCTGCTACATTGTGGGGAATAATTCATTCACGTAACCGAGACAAGTTTTGGGGTCAGAGTTATCACCCATTTTAGAAAAGAATATAGGTTCTGTAGATGTATGAAATGTTTTAAAGTATTAATTAGGTCAAGGTGGTCAATAGTGTTGTTCAAGTCATCTCTGTCTTTACTAATTTTTTATCTAGTTCTGTCAGTTGCTGAGAAAAGGGTGTTCAAATCTCTGACCATGACTGTGGACTTGTCTATTTCTCCCTTTAATTCTGCTCATTTTCACTTTGTATATTTTGCAGCTCTGTTATAAGGTGCATACTCACTTATTATTTTATACCTTCCTGATGAATAGACTCTTTATCATTATGTAATGTCCCTCTTTATCTCTGGAAATACTCTGCCGTTAAGTCTACTTTATCTGATAGTAATAGAGCTTTCTACCCTTCTTATGCTTACTGCTTGTATGGTTTATCTTTTCTGCCCACTTACTTTCAACCTGTATCATCTACTCAAGATCAAATAATTCTAAATTCTTAATTATATAAGAGCTTTTGTGAATTTTATTAGTTTGAGTGAGATACTGAGAGTATGATCATCTCTGGATGAATCAGTAAGAGGGAATTTCTGAACTTTCCCCCCTTCTCTCCAGAAGATAAATGCTAGTCCATGACCTTGTTACTTGGTCCATGATCATTAAGGTTTTCTTTTTTAAAAAGTTTTTTTAATTTAAATTCAATTAGCCAATGTATAGTACATCATCAGTTTCAGATGTAGCATTCAATAATTTATCAGTTGCGTATAACACCCAGTACTCCAACATCCCTGCCTCTCATCTCTTCAACTAAAAGACACAAGCAGGGAGTCTCATTGAATTTCTTTCTTTCCTGAGACTCTCTCCTCAATGCTCCTTTTGTTTCTTTTTTAACCCCTTGGTTTGGTAATAGCTCCCATTTTTGATGCTCCTTTATCCCTTTTCAAATCCCTCCACAAAACTTACTTCTTTTTCTCAGTCTCGGTTTTTTTTCCTCCTTTCCAGCCACATCAACTCAACTAGATGTCTCCCTGTTTATTCAGTGTTTTGTTTAAGCCTAAATCAGACAGTCAACGCCTTGAGGCTGGGGTTTCATGCTCAGAATTCTGTGCTTTGCAAAATACCATCTGCACTTACCACACTCCACAAATAATAAATAATCAGACCAAAGAATCAGAAAACTGGTGCCAGATCACTGATTAGCATAAGTACTCAGCACATAGAAAGAGCTGTTGCTGCTGCCAAAGAAACGTTTTCTCCGAGAAAAGGAGAGCAGGGAACAAGAACCTTGGAAGAGATCCTTGGTCACAATTCAATTTGGATGAGACAGAGGACAAACTGACTGTGGAGGGGAAGGCCCCCGGGGCTCCTTCTCCCCCTCTGTGTCTTAAGAAACTGTGGCCTGAGAGCTCTCTCTAGGTCTTATGCTTCCTCTGTACCCAGCCCCTGGCACAGTGCCCGACATGAAGGAGCCACAGAATAAACATATTCTTGAACCGTTGACTTGAACCTAAAGTGTTAGGGGGACACTGAGCTCATTCCAGTGCCTAGCTATGGAATTGTTCTTTCAGACAGAGCCTGACTCCTGACTCATTCATAGACATCTAATTGCTATAGGAACTGGATTACTACATTAAACTCCATTTGATATTCATAATTCGATGTTCTGAACATAGAGAACTATGTGAAATAGGCTCTGGTTAAGAAGGCAGATCTCATATATATAACATTTTCATTTGTTATATACAAATATATATTTATATTTACTTTTATGTATAATAAATGAAAAAAATCTGTGAAAATGATTATATCTATATCTAGAATTTCAAAAGTTCAGTGACAATATTTGATCCTTAAAGGGATACATCCTCAGCTACATAGAAAACTCACATTACAGAGGACTTGTAATGAAGACCCCAGTGGGTGGGGTCTGAAATTTCAGTTTACTGTCATTATATATCCTAGCTGGACCAACCATGAGTATACCTTTCTTTGTCTCTGCTTCCTCTCCCCCACATCCCTCTGTTTGCTAGAGGGATGAGCATGAGGTATATGAAAGCATATACCTTTCTAGCTTGCTCTAGAAATACCTGTACTATATCTTCTCCTATGAGGTATGGAGTTGGGGTTCTCCAACTACTAAGTTGTAGGATTCAGGTGCTCTGGGCCTGGTAACCTCAACACTCACATGCAAAAAGTTGGAGAATGACCATTTATCCATTCATTCAGTACACATTTCCTGAGCTCCTTCAATGAACCAGCTCCTTCATGAGTAAGATGAAGTTCCAGCCCTTTAGGAAGACTACAGCAAAGCCTTTAAATCCTGCAAAAGTTGGAAGTTTCTTATGATGTAGCTTTATCTTGGGATGGGAAGTAAAGACAAGGCTGATAAAGACATGACACTGATGGTCTAAATATCTTGCCTGTATCTTCTCAACTCTGAATATAGAAGACTCCTCTTTCATCTGAGACAAACCTGCTACTGACTGGGCTAACAGACAAAACCTTAAGGGCAAAGACAAGGCAGAAACAAAAGAGAAGACTGAGAAAACAGAGGGATGTGGGGGAGAGGACGCAGAGACAAGGAAAGGTATACTCATGGTTGGCCCAATATGAATCTTGTGGACATTAGGTTCATGCTATGGGGTCTAGGGTTGGACAAATCTGTGCTCCCTTTCTTGGCCTGAGTGGGCTTTGCAGCACCAGGCAATGATTAGCTAGAATAGAATGACTTAGATGGAAATATTAGGCTAATTAGGACAGTTTCAAGCCTCTGGAGAGCTGGGGTATATGCCTCTTGTAGGAAGGGAAGTCTAGGAAGATGATTTATAACATACATTTTTTGGCTGTGTACAGAAGATTTCCTCAAGAGGACTCAGCTGGATCTTCATTTAAGGGGCTCTGGATCTCAAGACTGGCTTAAGTTTAGAAATTGGTTGAGGGGCCTCAAGTCTCTATTGTGATTCAACTCAGAGTTCTCTTGAGCAAACCTAGTTTTTCTGCTTTTACAAATCTAGTGTAAAACTTTAGTAGACTGTCCATCTATTCAGCTCTAGAAATAGCAAAATTAACTAGCCAATGCCAGTGATTTCTGAGGTTCAGACCATTCTGTTTATTATTTTGGCTCTGCTACCCATTCTAGTAATCATATCCACCTTGCCTTTGTGACTTTCTGCCATTTAGCCCCTGCCATCCCTGAATCCACGGAAACCTGTTAGATGGCAACACAGAGCAGATAGGTGCTCTGGGTTCTGCAGCTCCCTCCGTGAACATATTTATTTCTTACAGACTTGATAAATGGAGAGTCCCCTGGACTCTCTTGTGGGACATAGTTGGAGGGGGCATGTCTTACAAGATAAATCCACTCTAGCATTCAGATGTCCTGAAGCCTTTGGATACCTTCCTCTGTGACAACAGATCTCAAACTTTTTGGTCTCAGACTACTTGGCATTTCTTAGAAATTATTGAGAACTCTAAAGAATTTTTGTTTATTTGGGTTATATCTATTGTTTTTTACTGTATTAGAAATTAAAACTGAGAAGTTTAAAATATATTCTTTTGATACTATACCAGAACTTAATAAGTGGTAGTTTCTTGAAGGTTAATTACCGTATAAAATCTAAATGACATCAATATATTTTTTTAATTCTGTAAAAACCACTGGTCTATCTTGAACTTTGGATGATATGGAACGATATTGAACTTAGAATATATTACAGTGTTATGCATTGGTCATTTGCAAAATATTGGTCCACTGACTTACACAGATCATCCAAATGTTGACACATTTTATTCTACAATAGTGAGAATCACATTTGCTAATATTAGAAATTAAAAGCTGTCAAGTATATAGTGGCAGATACAAGTTTTCAGTATCTCTAATTTTCACTAGAAAGTTTGAATTTTTATTATCAACAAATGCTGCCAGTTGTTTTCACTGAAGTAACATGAAAATGTCAAGAAAAACCTATAGTTTGTCAGTCTTTTTTTTCAAGTAAAAGATGGTATTCCACGAAAAAACCTGCTAGTTCAGCTCCCAACTCAAACAGTCACACAAGTGCTTTTTCTCAAGACGACCATCATATTTCAGCATGCAGCAGAAGTGCTTTATAAATACTTCCCATCTGGGGGCACATGGGTGGCTCAGGTCGGTTAAGCGGCCAAATCTTGATTTCGGCTCAGGTCATGATCTCAGGGTCATGCGGTCGAGCCCCACGTTGGGCTCCCCACTCAGCACAAAGTCTGCTCCAGGATTCTCTCTCTTCCTCTCTCTCTGTCCTCCTCCCCTCCCCACTCCCCACCACTCATGCTCATGAGCGCGCTCTCTCTCTCTCTCAAATAAATAAATAAATCTTTAAAAAAATACTTCCCATTTCATTACACAGAATATGAAAAAGATGTGCACTCAAGGATTAAAACCTAATACAATTAATATTATTACTGCTTCATCAAGGATAGTCTTTTTTTTTTTTTTAAAGATTTTATTTATTTATTTGACAAAGAGAGACACAGCGAGAGAGGGAACACAAGCAGGGGGAGTGAGAGAGAGAGAGAAGCAGGCTTCCCGCGGAGCAGGGAGCCCAATGCGGGGCTCGATCCCAGGACCCTGGGATCATGACCTGAGCCGAAGGCAGACGCTTAACGACTGAGCCACCCAGGTGCCCCCATCAAGGATAGTCTTAAGTGCAATTAACACTTTCTTTTTATTATGAGTGTGTGGCCATAAAGACTACAAGGGCAACTAGTATAGTTTGGAGATCCTGCTGGATTCTTGCTGACACACTCTACCCATAATTGCTTTTGCACCATCAGTGCAACATAGTGAAAAATGGAAATAACATCTTAGTATTATTATGAAAACGGTTTTGATCTTACGGACTCTGTGAAGGGTTTTGGGAGACCCCCAGGGCTCGGTGGACTACACTGTTAAGAATTGTTGCTCTACAGTGTATCAAAGAAGTTCTGGCATTTTATTTAGGATAGGCCACCTTTGCATCCAGAATTCAATCATCCAACCCATGGTAGAGCCATTTCCAGCTGCTCTTGGCTGCTTGAGCTAGTACTTAGAACTCAGAATCCAGAATCTCTGTTTAGTGCACCCATATCAATGAATTAGGCCATGCCCAACATTATACTCCTTCCACCCTGACCTCTCACCTTTAGGATCTATGTAGGATTCCCATACATTTTCCCCATTTTCTGTGAAAATGGGCAAAATTGTGCAATTCTTTTTGTGTGCATTGCACCTTCTTGTGGATCATCAATTCTGTACATTACCCTTTGGGCCTGCCAGGAGTTGAATCTGGTCATAGGTCTAGAAGCAATGAGAATGCATGAGGGAAGGTCTAGAAAAGGATCAGCAGTCTCCTGCAAGGTCACCACCTCAGGATTGGCCATTTCAGGTTCCTTAGGTGAGGAGAGACTAACCTCCATAGACAGGAAGGAAAGAATGCTCCTTTCAACAATGAAGACTCAGCAGAATTTAGGGGTTTAAGGTCAGGATGTGCCCATATGTCCTCATTACAATGTGTGCTGGGAATCTGAAGGCCTAAACTCACCATTTTCTTTCTTTCAAGTTCTCCAGCTTATTAAGAAGCATCTAACTAGCTCCTTTATACTTCTTATCTTTACGTTCTATGACAACATCTGCTCTTTCACAAAAAGCTTTGACTTCTGTTGGCAGTTGATTACGTGTGTTTGCAGATAATAGGTGATAATATAAGTTCTGTATCGGCATGACACAGATGACCAGTGTCCCCCTTTACCACTGGCAGTAGGGTAATTAATATATTTAAATCTAATCAGATCCAAGTAACAATTTCAGAAAACCCAAAGCTAATTCAGAGAACCCATCCTTAGGGCTCTGCTGCTCTAAAATCACTTCCAGTACTAATTTCTGTATCATAAGAGTTTGGAGAGAAGCAAACCCATGAGTGACATAGAGTAAGGGACTTTTAATATGCATTAGGCCTTGTGCAGTAATGGTTAAGCAGTCTACTTAAGGCCCTGCTTCCGTATCTCATGTGGGGCCCCAAGTCACCAGGGCCAATAGTCAGGAAAGAAAATTAGACATAAACTGGCGAGAGCAGATATGCATTAAGTGCTTACTATTATGTGCCCTCTGCTCTTCTGGGACCCACAGTGGTATGCTTTGTTCACCTCATCCCTACTGACCTTGCTGGCATTCATGACTAAAGCCAGTGGCTGGCGTAATGCTCACTTAGGTCCCTTTTGGCTCAGTTAGGGATAGTAATCATGGCTGGCAGTCCTGCCTCATCTGCAGACCCCTCTGGAATTGAGCTAAGACTTATATTTGGCCTTGGTCCAGGTGGTCTCCTCTGCTGAGTATAATCCCATGTCAGATTGGCAGGCCCTCTGTGGCAAGTTCTCTAGATAGATCCTCAGCCTAATTTGAGTTCTGCATGTCCTGGGTAACTTAAGGTGGTTTGGACAAGCTAAATTTGTATGTCTTCCGCTGTCCACTACATCGTACCCCTGGGTTTGCATTAAAGTAACACATCCCACGTTGATCAAGGGCAGCACAGGAGGTAGTCTTCCAGAGCCCCAGATGAGGAATCAGAATAAAGATTCCTCTCCTCAGAATTCACTTGACTTCATTGGGTGCTTCTAAAGCACACCTGCCATTTCAGTTCATGATCTGTGTACATATGTACATGATGGGCGGGGAGGGGGGCAGGAGGGAGAGAGAGAGAGAGAGCGAGAAGGAGTTCTATGGATCCAATAGTGTGTTGGTCATCTGGATCTGTGAGGGAGAAAAGCCCTGGTGTGCAGTGTTTGCTAATTTCTGTGATGAAATGGCTGATTTCTAGCTACCATTGATTTAATGACTGCTCAGAAAATTTTTGAATTTTTACAAAGTAACCTTGCTAGCCAGTATAAGCTGACTCCAGTATTCAGGTGCCTGGAACCTTCCTTTATCTGTCTTTTTTCCGTCTTATTTATCTATTGTCTCTTCTTACAACTCCACAGCCAGAAAGAGTAGGCTTTGTTTTTTTTTTTCTTTAAAAATTTTTTTAAAGATCTTATTTATTTATTTGAGAAAGAGACAGAGAGAGAGCATGTGTGAGAGCAAATGAACAAGAGGGAGGGGGCAGAGGGGAGGGGAAGAAGACTCCCTGGTGAGTAGGGAGCCTGATGCGGGACTTGATCCCAGGACCCTGGGATCATGATGTGAGCCCAAGGCAGATGCCTAACTGACTGAGCCACCCAGGCACCCTGGGCTTTGTTTTCTTTCCATTATATCACCTTTCTATTTTGGAGTGGTAAGCCTCTTGGCTAGGGAAGTCATATAATTTATCATCTGAATCAGGACTTTTTTGAGAGTGAAAGGGAGGACTCTTAATTATTCATCAGGATAATAGGAATAAACCAAGACTGTCCCAGAAAACTGGAATATATGGTTACCCTACTCATGACCTAGTCTTCATAATCAGTAATTGTATCTTCCATAAAATATAGAAATACTCTATGATCTGAGTTCTCCATGCTTCCTTCCCAAAGAAATTTAAGAAATCTTTCACACCCAAAGGCTAGTTTTTAAGCCTGTTGTCTTGTTAAATAGGCCTCCAATGTGGAGGGCTACAAGAAAACATCCACTATTTTAATATTTTTATCCCTTTCTGTCAATAAATACAAATCTCCTTACAGACCATTGAAAGGGAAGCCCTGTCTTTGAAGTCAGATTGGGATACAAATTCAGGTTGTGCCATCATATAGTTTGTGATCTCAAGCAAGGCTCTCAATTTCTTAGAGCATTAGTTTTGTAGTCAGTGAATTGGGGGATGGTGGAATTGGAGTTTAATTTTGTTACCAGCTCTTCCTGATTCACCTGAGACTATCCTGATGTTAAAACTAAAAGTCTGTATCTCAAGAACCCTCCCAGTCCTAGGCAGACTGGGATGGCTGGTCACCGTACGACCCAGAACAATTGTTATGAAGCTCACATATCATGTTATAGTGCATCTCATCTAGATGGACCTGCTTTCCCCAGGGGAGGGTGACTGAATGGTCAGAGGACAACCACCTAGCAATGGTTTTCAGTTTTGCTTTATTCTGTGTCTCTATCGTTCTACTTTATTGCCAGCTCTGGCGGGGGAGTTACCATCTGTTTGGTGGACATACCTATGGATGATGAGTTTGTCCTTTAAGTCATCTCAGTAATGCAATTAATTATTAGGCACAAAGTAAGAATTGTGAAAACGGATCTGATATAATTCTAGGCCCAAAATGATTCTTTAAAGAAAACCTCTGTATTCCTCTTGCCACAGAAAGTCTATGTTGCCAGTGGTGGACATTATCCTCCTGTTATTTCTGTTGGAATGATCACCACAATCCGAGAGGCAGAGGATCAATCAAGCGAGACATTCCATCCACCCTTCTGGGGACTAGTATGGCACTGTTTTCTCACAAAGGCTTTATTTAGATTGGCTTAATAAGAGCCTCTCTTTTTAAAATATAATGTGAGTTTAATACTGATGAGAGGGGCTGGACAGCCAGTACAGAAGTGAGTCTTCTATTCCCTGAGAAGGTTCAGCTGGTGTAGCTACAATATGAGTTTCTCTCCCCAAGTCTGAGTGGTGCAACCCTGACAGGTAGAAATTAGCTCTCAAGGGGCCTGTTTGGTCTCAGGGACTCATTCCAACTGTGACACCTTAGCCTCAGCTGCCCCATTATGCGGGGCAGAATAAATGACTCTTGCAGAGGCAAGGCTTGGGATGACATCAACCTTTTTCCATCTGGAAAGAATTGAAATCATCAGCTCATTTTTGGTAGTCGCCTAGGGAGTAAAAGTTGTGATTTAAGAAATTATGACTTGGAACTCAATTTGGGACAAAAAATATTTTTTTCTACTTATACCAGATGGTACATACACAGCACCTTCATTATCATCTCTTCAAGCACACATCCCTTTTCTAAATTGGCAGGCCCTTCATGGTTGGCGTTAATAAACCCAACTCTTCTTGAAACAACACATATTCCATGCGCTGGCTGGGAGGGAAGGATTAACGAGCTTCCATTCTTCCTTTCATTCCAACCTGCCTCCCTCCCCTTCTGGCGAATAAGTAATACTGGAGGCAGTGGTAGGAAGAGCAAGGATTAGGAACCATCAGAGTGCCTAGCACGTAGTAGGGATAATGAATGAGACCTAGTTGCTGGCCCTGGCCATGGCATTAAGTAGTTGTATGACCTACGAGTCATTCTACCACTTTGGTTCTATTTCACAACTCTAAGTGAGGGGTTGGGGTGGGTAATCCTCAAAGCCTGTCCCATCTGTAAAAGCCAATGAGTTGCATGCTTCAACAGCTTTTCTACTTTTTCCTTCTTCTTCTAGTTTGTGTTCCTCTCTGTCTCTCCTTAGAAACTGAGTAGGTTGATGAGATGGCCCTTGTCGGGAATGAGGAAGGGATGGTGATTAAGACTGGTTAGGAAAAAAAATGGATGTTTCTTTTATACTCCATAGTCAAGTCCTGCTTTCAGCAGGAGCCTCCCCAAGGCACCAGGTGGCTCTGCCCTACTCTGCAGACATGGCTTCACAGAAGCCATCTTGTCCTTTTTCGCGTCAATCCTCATATTCCTTCTAACTCTAAATGGATCATCTCCAGCCTTGGGGAGTGTCCCTTTATGGTTACTGGCAGTGTGTGCTGGTAAAACTGCCCTTGAAAAATGAAGTCCTAATTTGTAGGGTTTGTCCATTTTCATGGTGTAAATATTACATCTGTGGCTGATTTCAAGCTAACAATGGTTGAACAACCTGCTGGAGAATTTCCTGAATATTTAATGCTGTTCTCATGAGCTGGTGTGAGCCGATTCCAGCACACCACTTGGCTTGGCATAGATTGTAAATAGAAACCAGACCTTCTACTTCTTTCATTGGTCTATGGTATCGACACAATGTGGCGCACATAGTAGGAAGACAAGTGAAACCACTGGTTGACAGAGCCTCTTTGTGCCTTGATTAGTACAATCTTCCTTACTTCCTGCTATAGACTGAGGGCTCATATCTTCCCCAAATTCATATGTTGAAACCTAATCCCCAGTGTGATGGTATTAGGAGGTGGGGACTTTGGGAAGTTGTTAGGTCATAAGGGTGAGGCCCTCATGAATGGGATTAGTGCCCTTTCAAAAGAGACCCCAGAGAGCTCTCTCCCCCCTTTCCACCACATGAAGACACAGTAAGAAAATGGCGGTCTGTGAACCAGGAAGGATGCCCTCACCAGACACCAAGTTGGCTGGTGCCTTGAACTTGGACTTCCCAGCCTCCAGAATTGTAAGAAATGAATTCCTGTTGTTTATAAGCCACCCCGCCTTGTGTTCTGTTACAGCAGCCTGAACAGACTAAGGTATTTTCCTAATCTTTCTTAGGAGTAACTGTATTAATTTCCCCACTGGTCTTGGCCCCAACCCCTAATTCATTCTATTTATTGTAGTTTTCTTTTCAGCTTACAAATTAGTCTGGTTTGCTTTTTTTTCTGTTCCTTTCCTCTTCTGGTACTTTGATATTTAACGCACATACACACCCATGAAAAAAAAATCACCTTTAAGCTTCCCTGTCTATATCTTGGAAAAAAGAAGGTACTGCTAGAGCTCAACTTCATGCCGTGTGAACTCCACCTCACACTGGAGTTTTCTCGTGGTCCATGTCAGTCTGTAAGGTACTCAAGGATTCCTTCTTGAAATGACATCCATGGTGATCTCTGGGAATTGCACACCAGGTCAGAGGACTATTTTAGAGACTAACCTATTATTAACAAATCAGACACTGACTACACAAAAGCTTTCATAAATAAAAGAACTGCCTCTATTGGGCTCTTTCTCTTCTCAGTTCTTCCCTTGTTTAACTTTTGCCCGAACGTTGTTGTGCGAGCTTAGTTTGTAGGGCTGTGCCAGCTGAGGCTCTGGGACTAAGTGTTCCTTTTTCAGGCAGAGACGTTTCATCTGGAGCCAGCCTTGACTTTTCTTTCAGCCATAATGTAAGCATGAAAATATGAAAATGAACAGCACAAATAAGGTTTTATGGCTTTCCCCGGCAACGTCGGAAGCCGGGAAAGGCAATAACAGAATTCAATCCTTCATCCTCCTTCCCTATTAACTTGATTTCAATTTCTCTTCCAGAATAAATATTCGACAAATTTCCTCATTAGTGTGGAGCTGGAGGAAGTGCGGTCATTTTGGCTTGGGCGCGTCAATACTGTTCTTCCCTGGCAGTTCTGCCTCGCAGAGTTTAGTGTTGGGTTTGCAATTTCTACCAGGCTGTATGGCAAAGACTAAATAAAGAAGGTGATGAGGTTGCTGAGTAGGGGTCCAAGAACAGATAACATAGGTCAAGGCTGAGGTGTGCTGGCAGAGATGTGCTCAAGACCAAACTGTGCATGCACTGGCTATACTCATGCTCAGGAGTGCAATCCATTCTCCAAAGTGGAAAAAGACAAGACAGCTACCAGAAATAGAGTGAAGCCTTCAACAAATTAAAAGCAGTCGTTTTCTTCCCAGACTTCAGGAGTTAAAGCATTAGGAGGTCAATTGCAAATTAGATCAGGGAGGAGTGAAACATATGCACACTCCAGAAGGGGTACATGAGATAATTTTGAGATGGGATGGTAAGGGCCAGCCTGTAGCAAAATTATATGATTTCTTTTGGCATCCCCAACTTCTGCTGTCCTACCATCTTATCTTGCTTCAAAGTCTTCTGACTCCCCACCCTTTCCAGGGCCTTCCAACTCCACCCATTCAGTGAGACCGTGGATTCTTGCTAAAACAGATGCTTCCAGGAGAATGCCATATGCGGAATCTGATAATCTGGAACTCAGGTTTACATGTAAATATCTGCCTTCCTTTAGCTCTCTATTCCGATGATGTGCAAACGTGCATGCATACTTAGAATAATTTGGGAAGCCTTTCAAAATACCAATCTATTCCCTTCCCTTCTCACCTTCATCCAAGGAAGCAGGGCAGTAAGGGGGCGGCGGTACTAGGTGGATGTGGTGGTGGGAGGCAGCCTGATGGCTGAGGAACAAAGTGGGAAGATGTAGAGGTGGCAGATGGAGCAGGCAGCTGGAAGGCTGCGGATTGGTTACCTTTAGCAAATAAGCTAATTGAGCAAATAGGTAAATATATTGAGGATAGTCAATTCATACTTCTCACCATCTGAGACAAGATTTTCAAACGTGGAAATAGGGAAGGCTAGAAAGATGCTGAAGTGTTGGACTGAAGCTGTAAGTATTGGTATGAACTCATGAATTCTTAAATATATATACATAGATGTAGAAATAGTTTGAGCATACCACGTTCCCAGATCTTGGTTTTTATATGCTTCCTCCACTCAAAGGAGCCAGGGCTCCTTAGAGGAATGGCTGACTATAAGGCTAGGGCAAGGAAAGAACCAGATAAACGTCAGTCATCTTGTTGTGACAGAAAGTAATGCTCAAAGAATGATGGGGACATATCAATAGGACATATAAGTCAGCTTGAAGAGCTCCTACTGACCAAACCTAGGACAACTAAAGTATCAAGATAAATAATGAGAACACTGGATTGAAATGCAATGAATAAAATAATACTCCATAAGTTCACACTGATATAAATAAATGTGTACATAAGCAAATGAAGGAAAAGAAGTAGTTCTTCCTTACAGTAGAGTTCCAACTACTAAGTGTGCAAAGTTGATGCACAGCATATAGGTGTAATATTGGACTATCTCCCCACAAAACACTAATCGGATACAAAGAAAAGTGGTGACTTTGCTGTGGAGAACTTGGCAGACATAAACTTGGCCAGATGATCGGGGTTAACATCACTAGTAGTGGGACAGGCCATAGTGTAGCCTTGGAATGTGACGTGCTGAGAACAGCACAGCATCTTTTCTCCAATGTTTCTGCCAAGAATGCATGGCTTGTGTCTAAGGAAACATCTAACTGATCCGAGTGGAGGGTCATCCTAGTGAATGAAAAGTCTGTCTCTTTAAGACAGTCAAGTACACAGAGCCAGGGAAAGGAAAGACTGTTCCAGACCGAAGGAGAACAATGAGACAATGGGTGTTTCTGGAGAGGAATGAGAAAAAAGACACTCAGACAGTTGGAGAAATCTGAATGGGGTCAGTGGATTGGAAGTTGGTGTTGTGTTGATGCTGATTTTCAGACTGGGACAGTGGTCTGATGGTTTCACAAAAGAGTGTTCTTGTTTTGTGAAAGTAGACATGGAGTATTTAGGAGTCGTGAGTCATGATGTTGGGAAAAAAAACAGACTCTCTCTGTACACACATACACACAAACATATACACACACATATATATATGCACACACACACATATATATATACCCACACAGATTAGCAAATAAAAATGTTTATATTTCTCTATTAATACATTTATAAATATACTTTACATATATATCTGTATGTGTGTTAGAGTTACTAAAATTAGCATAAAGACATAGAGCCCTTGGACAATAATGGAGAAATGAAATGGCAACTTCTAAAATTTTCTCCATCTTTATTTGTCATCATTTGGGTCAAATGCATACAAGATATCATGGACCCGTTTAACCTCCTCAGAGTTCGTGAAATACCCCTTTTTGGTCATCACGTTAGAATGAAAATCTATGACACTACATTAGTCATTCATTTAAAGATTTTTTTCTTATTTGAGAGAGAGAGTGTGTGTGGGCATGAGTGGGGGGAGGGGCAGAGGGAGAGAATCTTCAAGCAGACTCCTCGCTGAATGCAGAGCCCCATGCGGGGCTCGATATCACGACCCTGAGATCATGACCTGAACCAAAACCAAGAGTCGGATGTTTATACTGACTGAGCCACCCAGGTACCCCTCATTTATACTGCTATTTTAGTAATCCTTCAAAGCCACAAGTAGCATTCATTCACACAGTATTTAATGAGCACTTACTATGTGCCAGGCCCTGTTTGACATAAGGACAGTGGTCATCTGGTGGTACCATCTCATTAAGTTGTGACCACACCATAGCAGTGTTAACACATACTGTGTTTAATCTGACTGAAAATGGAAACTGTTCATACTGTGCCTACTGACAAAACCTTTCCACAACACCAGGAAACTGAGAGAAGCTCTTTTAGAACAGAACCATGTTCCCTTGGTGATCTGCATGGGCCACACCTCTTCAGGCCGTGGTCCACACGTGTGACTTCCAAAATAGTCCAACACTTCCCAGTAGCAGGTCTCCCCTGAGTAGAGCCACATGCTCTCGTGTGTCTGAGGCAAATACATGTTTTCTGGACTGGAAATCAGAGCTCTGTGTCTTCATTCTTGTAAATTCCAAATACATGGGCATGAAAGAGGTGACTACAAATCCTTACATCGTCTTAAGTGACAGTGGCTCTGATAGGCTCTGACTGGGCTTAATGTGTTACCAACAGAGGAGAAGCAGAATATCTAGGCCTTGGACCCTGGAGGGAGACTGGCCGGGCCAAAAAGCTCCCTCTTCTCTGGGTCAGCTTTGGTAGGAGCCCCGGCCTTGGCCTTGAGCCCGACTTCCCCCTGGCTGCCCTGGCAATGACCCCAGCCTGACCTGGCTGAGCTTGCCTCCCTCTGCTAAGAAATGCATGTTAGGGAGGCTAGGGCAAGGCAGAGGGGTGGTAGGTGAGAGACTCTGCTAAAAGTTTCTTTTACCGCAGTGTAGACATTGTGGTTTTGTTGGAATCACATTTAGGTTTATGTGCATTTGGTTTTATGAAATACCCAGGGCCATTTGCCCAGGAGCGAAGTGAGTTGACCCAGCTCGGCCACAAATGACATTCTGGCTAGAGATAAGCTCCTGTAGGGAAGGGGACTCAAGGGGACAGTGTGGTGAGGGGGAAAGCACACGAGGACCTGGGCTCTGCCACCGCTCTGCTGCCAGTCAGCTGTGTGACCAAAGGCAGGCCCCTTGACCTCTCTGTGACTGTTTCCTCCTCTCTAAAATGCATGGGGGTAGAACCAGTGACCTCTCAAAGCCCCTCCAGTGCAAACACTCTATGATTCTGTGCAGGACTGCCTACATAATTTGCAGGGTCCAGGACAAGATGAAAACGCAGGGCCCCTTGTTAAAGTATTAAGAATTTCATGACAGCAACAGCAGAACATTAAGGGAAGCATAGGGTCGTTCCAGCACAGGGCCCATGAAGCCTTGATTCTGTGGGTGTCCCCATCACTACCCTTTGTTAATTACATTTGAAGGAGCATCTGCTCAATATAGTGGGAAGCATATGGACCCTGCCGTCAGAAAGACTTGGTCTGGGCGCCTGGGTGGCTCAGTTGGTTAAGCGTCTGCCTTCGGCTCAGGTCATGATCCCAGGGTCCTGGGATCGAGCCCCACATCGGGCTCCCTGCTCTGCGGGGAGCCTGCGTCTCCCTCTCCTCCCCGCTTGTGCTCTCTCTTGCTATCTCTGTCACAATCTCTGTCTCTCTCTCTCTCAAATAAATAAATAAAATCTTGAAAAAGGAAAGACTTGGTCTTCCCATGTTGGTCCTGTGTACTAGTGTGTGATCTTGGGTTTCTCGTGTAACCGCTGCTTGTCTCAATCTCCCCGTGTGTGAAACAGACAGAGCGCCCCCACCCAGCAGGCTGGCTGTTAGGGATAAAGACAGAGGCAGAGAGCGTGCGGAGGGGCTTCAGGAAGCAGCAACCCCAGTGTTGCAAGTACCCTGTGTGAACACGAAACGGAGTTCGATCTGAAAGACCGTTTCGTGGAGCTACTGCTTTTCAAAGCAAGGCTATGTGCTGCTAGAAAAACAGATTCAAAACAGACTTTATTTCTGCAAAAAAAAAAAAAAGTCACGAGTGGTTTTTTACAGTAACTGCGTCTGTGGCACTCTGCTTTTTGGACCACACACTCTCCGATTTAGGAAGGCATTCCGTTCCCAATTGTAAATTATCTCCTGGGCCCGTTACTTTTTGCGCTCAGTTCCCCGTCCTCCCACTCTTTCCCCTGCTATTCAGGACTGTACATGGCTTCTGAGAAAACCATCTGAGTTTCACATTTACTTCGTGGCTATTATTCTTGTTTGCTTTCCTTCACATGCTTGCACATGTGCAGTCTTGCCTTGTTCCTGTGTAGTCAGAGACGACGAGACCAGCCTCTCCTTGGGTCTCTCTCTGCTCTGCTTAATCTGCTGAGCACAGGTAGGCTTCTGCAGAGGAGGGAATTCCACTCATTCATTCATATGCTCATTCTTCCCACCCATCACTCACTCAACATTTTTCCAGCACTTATATGTGCTGGCCATGTTGCCAGGTGCTGGGAATATAAAGATGAATTAGGACTTTTAAGAAGCTCCAGAGGTAATGGGAGAGACAGATGAGTGAACATAAAACCCAAGATACAAGGTAAATGCCTTTGTAAGGATTGCATGGGTGGGGTGGGGCTGGGGTGGGGGAGAGAGGACTCTCATGAGTTCAGTTTCCACCTGGATGAGTCAGAGAAGGGAACATTTTGAGCTGGGTCTTGAAGTAGGAGTAGGAGTTTTCCAGGAAAAGATATGTCCATCTGAAAGGAACCCTGCAACCTCACTGCTGCTTTGCCACCCTTTAAGTCATCCCTTGTCATCTCCCTGACACATCTGGTGGAGGGTTATCCTTGTGGAACTGCAGGTTCACACACTGGGCAGGCCTTGGCGCATGCTCTACCATCTTGTTCTAGTGGATGAGAATGTCTGGAGGTGAGGTCCCTCCACTCTCCTCTTTACCTTGGTGATGTGGTGCTTCACTCCTTCCCCTTTTCTTTCCTTCTCTCTCAGGGGAAGAGGTCCTTTCTCCTTCCAAAGACAGCTCTTCCTCTGGGACTCCAAGCCAATTTTGACAGAGGGAAATGAGACTAGAACTTTCCAGGGGAAGAAAACAATTTCAGCAACTGGGTAAAGATGGGAAAGTACCATGCATGTTTGGAAAATAGTGAGCAATCCAGATTTGCTGAAGCTATCTCGTCTAAGTTAATCTACTTGATGAGTATGAAAATCTACATATTCTTTTAGGAAATATACAGCAAATGGCATAACTTAGGACTTTGCCTTATGCTTCAACAAAAACATTTATTTGAGTGCTTTATGTTTTTGTTGGTGTTAGTTTTGTTACACACATACACACGCACGCATACACACAAATCATGCTGGGTAGTGTGGATACACAGACCTTGCTCTTGAGGACCTCACAGTCTCTTAGGGAGGAGGGAATAACAGTTGCATATGGTAAATACTATCAGTACTAGCAAAGATGTGTGCAGTGCCTCTGGTTGCCAGAGGAGGGAAAGGAAATTAAGTTGGAATGGATTCTAAGGGAAACAATATAGATAGATAGCATTTGATTTAGGCCTTCAACAGTAAGTATAAGTTTGTCAATAAAAAAGAGAAAAGTAGGGTGTTTCAGGTAAAGGGAACAGGAAGAAAGCTGTGTGTGTGTGTGTGTGTAGCGGAGTATGGTGTGTGAAAATGTGTTCATAGAAAGGCAAGTTATCTCATGGGCTACAGTGGTTTTTAATGGAGGTGAGGTAGTTATTCCTGGTGGTTCTCAATGGGGGTGATTTTATGTCCCAGGAAACAGTTGGCAATGTCTCTGGACACTTTTTGGTTGTCATGACCTTGGGGGTGGGGTCCCACTAGCATCTAGTGGGTAGAAAGAAGCCAGGGTTGGTGCTAAATGTTCTCTAATGCACAAGACAGCCCTGACACCTAAGAATTGTCCCATTTGAAATGTCAATAGTGTTGAGACTCAGACACCCTGGAGTAGAGTATGGCGGTCCTAGAAAGAAGTGGCAAGAGATGAGGTTGGGAAGGTAGATTAGTGTTAATTTGTGTAAGGTCTTAAATGCCATATAACATAATGGAGGTTTCTAGAAAAGCAAGAGTTTCATTTTTATTCATTTGATTGGTGGCATTTTACTCAATGATACTCATTTATAATATGGTTCAATTAAAAGTGGTAATGTTTACAAGTGATAACAGAGCACTTGAACAACGATTTTCTTATGGAAAAGTGTTCATTACTGTCCCCTCCCTCATTGCCACCTAGATTCCTTTGTCCCCTGCCACTCCCTCCCCACCTCCCCCTAAGGTGTCCAGGGTCATCTGGACCCATGAAGTGCAAGGGCTGAGCTCAGGGTAAAGGTGGACCCGGTCCCTTTGCGACGGTGAGTGAACTGCTCACTGGTTTAGAGTTACAGTGAGGTATGGGTTTTCAAGAAAGATGGGCTCCGATCCAGGACTAATACTGGATGTTTGTGAACAGAAGTCTGAGGATCACTTTTTCTAAGCTTTATTTATATTGGAAAAGCTGAGTTCATAGTCTCCTCACTTCATTCAGTACTTTCCCCCACACTCTTGCATATGAATCCTTGCCGCATACCCAGAACTGGGTGGTAGATCTACTCCATTATTAGGAAGTTGATAATTAGCTGGAACTTACTTAGGAAACACAGAACTTCCAAGGCCTAGTGTCAACCTTCTAAAATAAGGTATCTGCCCAGAAAGTATTTCCCAAAATATGGGGGACCAGAAAGGTTACAGGGCAGGCTCTTCATTCAGATCAAAGACGACCGATTACTAAAGATTGTATACTAGTGCTTCTCAAAACTTGGAGGCCAGAGAACATTTCCAAATACTGGGATTTTTGTTGGCACACTTCAGGGGATTAAATGTTACCTACTGTTATCATCCCGCTATGATGGCATTCATACGCTGAAGTTAAAAGGATACAACCTACATGCCCAGAAAGGAAGTAAGATCACAAATATAAAGTCAGACCATTCCCTTACCCTTCTGCTCCGAAAGTGTACGCTCCAGAGTAGGATTGCCAGGTAAAATACAGGATGCTCAGTTATTTTTGAATTTCAGATAAATAATGAATATTATTATAGTATAAATATGTCCCCTGATAAATTCATTTATCTGAAATTCAAATTCAACTGAGCACCCTGTATTTTTATTTGCTAAGGCTGGCAATCCTACCCCAGAGAGAAAACAAGATGGCAGTCTTCTATTTATTCAGTCAGTATCTGTGCCCACACGCTTCTCAGGGCAGCTGGTCTCTCTGAATATTATTGCTAATATTACAGCTTTTCCATATGGGCCCTTGACCCAAGACAACTACCTCACCTAGTATTCCTACGGAAGAAATCATAAAATGCTGGGGATGGAGAAACGGCTGCCTGGAGAGGGTTTACTCAGAGATACTGGTCTCTGACGTGGCAGATTTCTGAAGTATTTTCTTCATTTGACAGATATTAATTGAGCACACTCAGGAAAAGTACTTAGTAAGAAAAAGGAACTAAGTCATTTCTTGTTAAAATAAGAAACGCATCATTCCTGTTTTCATGATGCTTACATGCTTATGGGGGAAGAGTTTTCATACCAGTTTTAATATCCTTAATTTTTATCCCAGAGTTGACCTGAGTTAGATGTGACCCTGCATATTGGCTTTATCTCACTTTAGCTTCTTGTCACTATTTGAATACTTTTGCGTATTGCCCTGATCATATTTTCTTATATACTTCTAGGGCAAAATTCTTGCTAAGTGGCAGCTCTCACAGTAGATTTTATGAGAATACACAGTGATACATACTGGTGTGAAAAAGAAAGCTTTTAGGAGCATGACTGTCCTGATAACTTTTTGTTTCTTGGCTGTGTGCATGTGTGTATGTGTTTGTGAGAATATCTGGGTGCACAGATGGTGGGTCTCTTGAAAACGCTGGGTGTACAAAGACTATCTCCTTTCTGAGTGAAAATTAATTTTTAAAAAACATTTTCTTGACTAGTTTAGTTGCAAAAGCAAACACTTGGAAGATTCCAGTAACAACTTCTTGTGCAGCAAAGATGGCCACTGCTCAGAGCCTGGGTGAGGAGCAGACACTGAAATGTGGCTGGGCTCCATCCCCTGGCAGAGCACGAGGGTGTGATGTTCCACTAGAGGCCCTGGTACCTTCTCAGAAACCTGCCAAATCCGGCACAGACTTGCTAGCAGCCACAACCGAGAGATCCTACTGACCCATGCCCAGTTCTCAGGACGTAACTGGCAAGAGAGAAGAAAGCAAACAAGCAACCAAATCCCTATGCACCTTATAAATCTGACTTGGAAATTTTGCTGCAAGGCTGTCAAAAAGTAAGAAACAATATTCCAAGGCCAGTTCTTGGGCATTTAATCTTTAAGGTAGGAAAAATACATCCAATTATCTATCAACTTGTTTTTTAAGTCTAGCATTCCCAGGATCAGATGACTCTGGTCCTTGAAAATGAACTTAGGTTATGCACTCCTGGCCAAAGCGAGGCCTTTGGGTCACTCTTCAAGGGACACGCCTTGAAATCACACGCATCTCCTTTGCCTGTGAGATATTTCCTTGATTATCTGAATCTCAGCTGCCAGGGGTAAGTTGATTTGTCGCCGTTCTGTCTGAGGTTGTGGAGCTAGGATTCCCTTGGAGGAATGGAATGCGGATTAAGTTACTTGGCTTGGCGTCGGACTGAAGCCAGAACGAGCCAGTTAGAGAGAGTAATCTGGGTACAGCCTTTTTCTGCCCCCTGGTGGAAAAGGTGTGTATTGAACTAGCCATAAAGACCGTACCTGAGCAAGCACTATTAAGATGTCCATGCCCAGGTCCACGGGGAATGATTATACCTAAAGCTATTAAGTTAAACTAAAATGTGAATCTACATGTCACAGTAGAAAGATATATTAAATAAATGGAGTTTGAAAGGTTTCTCTCTGAGAGTCTGATTTCTCAGTAATGGGACTTTAATTCTACCCCCTTTTTTTGTTTGCTAAGAACTTGTTTTTCATTTTTCTCTCTAAAGTCTTTTTTTTTCCCCTTCAACCATTATTTCATGTATCTTGAGATAGTTATAAGAATCTTGTAAGGAGTAATCTTTAAACATTTTTAAAAAATGAAAATCAGCATTTGATTGAGAGAGACTGTAATTCTTACATACTCCAGATCATAAACTGGGATCATACCTATACATTCAGATCAAAATCCAAACCAAAATTCACTTTCAGAATTCAAATGAATCATGTTAGTCTTATATCTTCTGAGAGTCCCTCAATGCAAGTGAGAGGCTGTCTCTTTAAGACTTTTGCATGCAAACTGCACTTTGTTTTTAAGTGGGCTCCCTGCCCAGCACCCAGCATAGAGCTCAGCTCAGAGGCTTGCTCTCAGGCCCTGAGATGCAGACCTGAGCTGAGATCAAGAGTCGGATGCTTAAATAACTGAGCCACCCAGGCGTCCCTGCAAATTACATTTTGAAAGAGACTATGCTTTTTTTTTTTTTTTTTTGTAAGTCCTGAAAATGCCAAAATTTTTCCCAAAAAGTATAGACAGGTAGAAGCATGCACTTTAAATTTAAATCTATGGCAGAATACATTTTAGAATCAGGAAAATTTTTGGAGACTAGTGTGTGGGATATTAACACATTATGCATATAAGTGTATGGCTGACCTTTCAAATGTGTTCCAGTGACTTCTAGAGCTATTATGTTTTTTTTTTTTTTTGAATGAAGAATTTTTTTATGCCAAGCTAGTACTTGGTTCTTATGGGAAAGCTTATTTATGAATTAACTCAGTATTTATTTAGCAAGCATTTCCTGAGCACCCAGGTGCCAGCAGGATGGAGGATATATATCTTCTGCCTGGAGGTGCTTACAGAACTGAGCACAAGTGTCTCAAGAACAAGACCAACTGTGGTCAGTATCATGAGGCAGGTAGAGATGAAGTGAGATGGAAGTTCAGAGTCAGAAGCAATTAATGCCAACCTTCAGTGCAGGGGAAACGAGGGGCATCTGAACTGGGAATTAAGGGATGAATAGGATTTGGACATAAAATTTTTCTACATGGCAGAAATTTGGAAATTTCTTCTAAAGGACTATTTTTCCTTAGGAAAATAAATTATGGGCAGCGGATGAATTCCATGGAAATAAACTTTCGCCCATTCAGGTGACTTTTGAAATGTGAGAATTAGTTACAATTCAGATACTGTCAATTCTTGATCGACTTCTGTCCTTTACACGTGAGATTTCAGCTTTCCTCCTCAAAATACTCCTCTCTCTCCTGACCAAAAGCAGTAAAACAAGAGAGGAGGAATAACCATTTTATCCCATCTCTCTGTCCCTATCTTTTCTGTAGGTCACCGGTGCTATTCATTTGATATTTAGCGTGCGCTTATTATATGCCAGATACTCTGCCAGATACCAGAAGGCAACAATTAACAAACATACATGATCTTCCTTCCGAAAAAGCTTTTACTGAATGGAGATAGTCAAATAAGCAATAGAATAAAAACTCTTAATGTACAATAAGAAAAGCAATACACCACAGAGGTCAATAAGCTGTCTTCTGGCATAAGGCAGTCTGGATTCAAATGTGAGTTCCGTTGAATAGACTCAATCATGTGACCTTGGGCTACTTACTCAACCTCTTTTCACTCCAATTTTTTTTTAAAGATTTTGTTTATTTATTTATTTAGAGTGGGGTGGGGGAGGGGCAGAGGGAGACAGAGAATCTCGAGCAGACTCCATGCTGAGTGGGGAGCCTGACCCGGGGCTCAATCTCACAATCCTGAGATCATGCATGACTTGAGCCAAAATCAAGAGTCGGATGCTTAGCCGACTGAGCCACCCAGGAGACGCTTCACTTCGATTTTTGATAGAAATATATTCCTAGCTTACCTAACAGTCCAAGCAATTGTTTCTGGTGTACAATGACTTCCTCCAGACAACAATTCCACGTTGTGACTCTGCCGTCCTCTAGGGCTTCATCCTAACTACTGAACAGGAAAGAGAGAGTGTGGAAGAGGCATAGGTACTTCTTAAAGACACTAGTCCGGGGATGACATCCATTGTATAAAACTCAGTGACGTGGTCACCCTGAATTCCAGAGCGGCTGGGAAGAGCAGCCCAGCTGCACATCCAGCAGTAAGCGGAGAACATGGATCTTGTTGTACAGCTAGCCAGCTTTGATACATAGTTTTTATATCATGTGATGAGCTTCAGGCTTTATCGTGGAATTAATATGCCATTGACAGAAAAGGACTAAAATGATCATATTTTGAATTTTGGAAAAGTCATTCTATCAGCAGCAAAGAGAATGGCTTCGCTGATTGATTGGATAATTTGGTGGAGAGAAATGTTATTCAGTGAAACACAGGAAGAGATACAAGTTTTCAGGGAGGAGGGTGGGAGGTGACTTCAGGTTGGGATGTGTTGACTATGAGATGCTTTGGCATCATCAGGGGAAAATACAGATACATGCTCTAGTTACCTGCTCTGAAGTCTGAAGCTCAGGAAAGAAATCTGAGCTGCAGACAGGGATTTGTATTTTCATCTTCTGGATGTAGCCATGGGAGCATGTAGAGAACACCATATCTAAGGAATGGGCAGAGGGAGAGGGACTGGCAAAGGACACTGAGTGGGAGCATCCCAAGCAAGAAGGAAAAATGGTGGAATGTAATGTCACAGATGCCCCAGGAAGAAATTATTTCAAGGAAGAAGTAGTTGACAGCGTCCAAGCAAGACACTGGATATTTTGAAAAAGAAGCTGTGTGAATGTGCTGATTATTCTGTTTATCCACCCTTCTCTCCCCTTCTCTGTGCCCCAGAGGCTGAGCCCTATAGACTTTATCACTTGAGCTCCTTTGCCCTCTGGCTTCCAATGGGGTTTGGCCAATGGCAGATCAGAAAGCAGAAGAGGGCAAGATATTCCTCCCATTCCCTCCCTGTTTCCGTGTCTGGTCTCAGGAAGTAGATGCACCCCACCTTAACTTCAGTTCCCACCAGGTGCCCTGTTCTCCTGGTTGTAGTTCTCACTGTTCCACTTCCTTTTGTGTCTCTTCAGCTCCAGGAATGATAATGGCTTACCACTGTCCCTACTCTGAGCACATCACCATTACATGGTTGTTGCCTACATTTCTGTAAGTAACCCCTTCTTTTGAACCATCTGGAGTGGATTCCACTTCCTTCTGGCATACTCACTGATAAAGTAATCAGTAGGAAGTCAGAAACCAAACTGTCATGGGTTGAAGACTGAGTACATAGTGAAGGAGTTAGACTTCCAAGGAGTTTGGCCGTGGAATTAATTTCTCCTTCCTTTCATTATGAAAGGGAAGGAGAGAGAGGACAACCAGTATAAACACCCTGAAGAGGGAAGAGTTTGTTCCTTCCAAGATGGAAGAGACTTATGTTTAAATGCTGATGAGAAAGAGCCAATAGAGAAGAGTATATTGTTGATGTTCAAGAGTAGGGGGTTCTTCTATTGCCTGAAGTGTATGAGAAGGCAGAAATATTTGAGACGTGGAACATAGATGGGGGACTTGCCTTAGGTGAGAGGAGGACTGCCTTATCCAATGTAACTGGAGGACTGGAAGATGGGATGGGGAGGGAGGACAAGTAGGTTTATAGGTTTCGCATTAGGAACTTGAAAGAGTTCTTGTCTAAGGACATGTTTTTTCCTGTGATCACAGAAAATTCAGAGAGCAGAAATAATATAGGGGTAGGCATTTGCCAGGCAAATGTGATAGAAGTATAGTGAGGTGAGGGAGTAGGGAACATTGGCCAGTGATGGACTGGGAGAATCTAAGCTGTATACAAATCAGGGTGAAGGTGAGAGGAAAAACAGTTAAGGACTGGTGCTTCAGGGACTTTTAAGATCAGATTTATAAGGAGTAACTTGAGTAAGAAAGCTGAAAAGACAGGAAGCTTTTGTGACAAACAGAAATGTCTGAAATTATGATTGCAGAGATGGAACAACTGTGGATGACAAGATTTAGGACCTGACTCGTGAACGTATGACCGGAGTGAAGCAAATGTGAAGGTCACTGGAGATGAGGACCATGCAGTAGCTGGGATGCTAGAGGACTTGGGATGGAGAGGAACTAGGGAATTCAAGATCACTACTTCAGTGAAGGAAAATGAATGGAAAAGCATTTCTTCCCCATTCCAGGAGTCCCTAGCATTTTCCTCATCATCCTAATCTGTCTCTCCCTCAGAATCCTGGGTCTCATATGATCAGGCCACATAGGAACCCCTGCCCCAGGCCTAGAATCTGGCTTTGCAACACCTCCTCCCTCTCACTATGTCAGGGGCTCACCGATGAGAGAGTGCCAGTGCCTGCTTTCCATATGGTGGGGAAGCTGATCCTGGGGATATGACAGGGTACAGGTTCCCACTCTGGCTGCTGGGGCTTGTAGGGGGTGAGGGGCAACAAAGCTGAGGAAAGATGTGCTCCTGCTACCACCTTGACTGTGGAAAGCACTTTTCTATAACAGTCCTGGGATCCAGAGTCAGCCTCTAGAGAACCAGTGGCAGGGATAGCATGTATGTTGGAGTCAAATATCTTTGTAGAGCTGGCTCTGGATTCTAATCATTACCCTTTATAATAATTTTATGGGGGAATGCATTCAGTTTCAAACAATGGACTTAGAAATGGCTCTTCTAAATCAGAGATTTCCATATTAAAATTGCGTTGGCCTCTAAATACCTCAGAAAATAGAGTGGCAAAAATCATGCTATCAATGGACATTTTTTTCTTTTTTCTTTACATGTCTATGAGGCTCTAGGAGTTGAGATAGAAGATTGACTTGTCAGCAATGATCCTTGCTAAGAGCGCTTTGTATTTGCAGTTTAGATATTTTAACATTTAAAAATATCATTTACTGGGGCACCTGGATGGCTCCGTTGGTTAAGTGACTGCCTTCGGCTCAGGTCACGATCCTGGAGTCCTGGGATGGAGTCCCACATCCGGCTCCTAGCTCAGCGGGGAGCCTGCTTCTCCCTCTGACCCTCTCCCCTCTCATGCTGTTTCTCTCTCTCTCTCTCAAATAAATAAATAAATAAAATCTTTTAAAAAATAAAATAAACATATCATTTATCATGTTAGGTAATTTGGGTTCATTGAACATAATTCTGAAAGTAAAAAGAAGAGAAAATAAAACTTCTGTATTCTCACCAATCAGAAATGACTAATATTATTATCCTGGCATCATTTTCACTCCAGATATGTATCTTTTTTCTTTTTTTGCCTCTTCTCCAGTTTAGAGTCAAACTCTATATAAAGTTTTATAATCTTTTATTCACTTAATATAATGTGAGCATTTCCCTGTGCCATTACATATCTTTAAAAAAGAATCGTGGCACGGTCTTTTAGCTGTTCACCAAAATCCATTTCCTTCTTCTTGGTCATGCACTAGTACATTTCCAGGGCTCTCTTGCAGTTAGGTGTAGCCAATGGAATATGAGTGAGTGTGATATGTGCCATTCCTGAGCCAACGCTTTCAAGATGAAGGTGTCTTTCCTTTATGTTATCCATTCCCCCTTCTTATAGCAAGATGCAGATGATAAGGCCCTAGGGGAATTCAAAGTCAAAGGGAGGAAGGAGCCTAAAATTCTGAATAATCACGTATTGAATACAATGTGGATGAGAATAAACATCTTTTGTGTTTGAATCATTATATTTTTGGATCTGTTTGTTTCAGCAGTTTTGCCTACCCTGTTTTTCATCCTACCATAATTTTTCATTTTTTTAATTTAAAATTTTAATTTATTTTATTTTTGTTTATTTTTGAAATTTGAATACAGTTGACATACAATGTTACATCAGTTTCAGGTGTACAACACAGTGATTCAATATTTGTCTATGTTATGCTTACCACAAGTACAACATTTTGACAGATGGTCACTACAATGCTATTACAATATCATTGACTATATTCCCTATGCTCTTTTATTCCTGTGACTTATTCATTCCATAACTGGAAGCCTGCATCTTCCACTCCCCTTCACTCATTTTGCCCATTCCCCATCTCCTTCCCCTCTGGCAACCATCAGTTTGTTCCCTGTATTTATAGGTCTGATTTGGCTTTTTGTTTACTCATTTGTTATTTTAGATTCCACACATGAGTGAAATCATATGGTATTTGTCTTTCTCAGTCTGCCTTATTTCGCTTAGCATAATTCCTCCTACGTCCATCCATCCATGTTATTGCAAATGGCACAATCTCATCCTTTTTAAAGGCTGTGTAATATTCCATTATGTATGTGTATATGTGTATTTATACTATATATTTATTAGATAGATAGATAGATAGATAGATAGATAGATCATTATCCTTTCATCTATCATAGACACTTGGGTTGCTCCCATAAATTGGCTATTGTAAATAATCCTGCAATGAACAGGGGTGCATATCTTTTGAATTAGTGTTTTTTGTTTTCTTTGGATAAATTCCCAGTAGTGGAATTATTGAATCATATGGTATTTCTATCTTTAATTTTTTGAGGAACTTCCATACTGTTTTCCATAGTGGCTGCGCCAATTTACATTCCTATCAACAATACCCCTCCTTTCTCCGTATCTTTGCCAACACTTATTATTTCTTGTCTTTTTGATTTTAGTCATTCTGACAAGTCTAAGGTGATATTCTGTTGTGGCTTTGATTTGCATTTCCCTGATGAGTGATGTTGAGCATCTTTTCATGTGTCTGTTGGCCATCTGTATGTCCTTTTTGGAAAAATGTCTATTCAGGTCCTCCACCCATTTTTTATTTATTTTTAATTTTTTAATTTTTTAAATTTTTTTAAAAGATTTTATTTATTTATTTGACAGAGAAAGACACAGCGAGAGAGGAAACACAAACGGGGAGTGGGAGAGGGAGAAGCAGACTCCCTGCCGAGCAGGGAGCCCGATGCGGGACTCGATTCCGGGACTCCAGGATCATGACCTGAGCCGAAGGCAGTCGCTTAACCAACTGAGCCACCCAGGCGCCCTCCACCCATTTTTTAATTGGATGGTTTTTTGATGTTGAGTTGTATGCTTTTTATATTTTTTAGATACTAACCCCTTATCAGATATATCATTTGCAAATACCTTCTATTCAGTAGGTTGCCTTTTTGTTTTGTTGATGGTTCCCTTTGCTGTGCAAAAGCATTTTATTTTGATGTCGTCCCAGTAGTTTATTTTTTGCTTTTGTTTCCCTTGTCTCAGGAGACACATCTAGAAAAATGTTGCTATGGCTGAAGAGAAATGATGGCCTGTGTTCTCTACTAGGATTTTTATGGTTTCAGGTCTCACATTTTAATCCACTTTAAGTTCATTTTTGTGTATAGTATTGGAAAAATGGTCCAGATTTCATTCTTTTACATGTAGCTGTCCAGTTTTCCCAGCACCATTTGTTGAAGAGACTGCCTTTTCCCCACTGTATATTCTTGACTTTTTTGTCATAGATTAATTGGCCATATAAGCATGTATTTATTTCTGGGCTCCCTATTCTGTTCCACTGATCTATGCGTCTGTTTTTGAGCCAGTGTCACACTGTTTTGATTACTACAGCTTTGTAGTATATCTTGAAATCTGGAATTGTGATACCTTCAGCTTTGTTTTTCTTTTTTTTTTTTTAAAGATTTTTATTTGTTTATTTGACAGAAAGAGAGACAGCGAGAGAGGGAACACAAGCAGGGGGAGTGGGAGAGGGAGAAGCAGGCTTCCTGCCGAGCAGGGAGCCTGATGCGGGACTCGATCCCAGGACCCTGGGACCATGACCTGAGCCGAAGGCAGACGCTTAACGACTGAGCCACCCAGGCACCCCAGCTTTGTTTTTCTTTCTCAAGATTGTTTTGGCTCTTTGGGGCCTTGTGTGCATCCATATAAATATTAGTATTATTTGTTTCAGTTCTGTGAAAAATGCTGTTGCTATTTTGAATCTGTGGATTGCTTTGGGTAGTATGGTCATTTTAACAATTTAGTTCTTCTAATCCATGAGTATGGATTATCTTCCCATTTGTTTGTGTTGTCTTCAAGTTCTTGAATCAATATTTTATAGTTTTCTGAGTATAGGTCTTTTACTTCCTTGGTTAAGTTCATTGCTGGGTATTTTATTCCTGTGGTGTGATTGCAAATGGGATTGCTTTCTTAATTTCTCTTTCTGCTCTTTGTTATTAGTGATAGAAATGCTACCAATTTTGGGTATTAATTTTCTATCCTACAAATTTATTGAATTCATTTATTACTTATAGTAGTTTTTTTTTTTTTGGTGAAGTCCTTAGGGTTTTCTATGTATGGTATCATGTCATCTGCAAATAGTGACAGTTTTAACTTTTTCTTTACCAATATGGATGCCTCATTTTGTTTTCTTGTCTGATTGCTGTGGCTAGAACCATGCTGAATAAAAGTGGTAAGAGCAGACATCTTTGTCTTGTTCCTGATCTTAGAGGAAAACCTCAGTTTTTCACCATTGAGTCTGATGTTAGCTATGCATTTTTCATATATGGCCTTTATTATGTTGAGGTATGTTCCTCTAAACCTACTTTGTTGAGAGTTCTTAAAAATCATGAATGAGTATTGAATTTTGTCAAATGCTTTTTCTGCATCTATTGAAATGATCACATGACTTTTATCCTTTGTTTTGTTGATGTGTTAACACATTGATTGATTTGTGAATATTGAACCACCTTTGCATCCCTGGAATAAATCCCACTTGATCATGGTGAATGATCTTTTTAATGTATTGTTGAGTGTAGTTTGTTAATATTTTGTTGAGGATCTTTGCATCTATGTTCATCAGGGATATTGGTCTGTAAGTTTTTTTTTATGTGGTGTTTTTATCTGGTTTTGGTATCAGGGTAATGCTGGCCTTGTAGAATGTATTTGAAAATTTTCCTTTCTTTTCTATTTTTTGGAATAATTTGAGGAGAGTAGGTATTAACTCTTCTTTAAATATTTCTTATAATTGACTTGTGAATTCATCTGGTCCTGGACTTTTGTTTTTTGGTAATTTTTTTTTTAATACCAATTAAATTTTGTTACTAGTAGTTGGTTTGTTTAGATTTTCTATTTCTTCCTCATTCATTTTTGGAAGATTGTGTTTCTGGGAATTCATCCATTTCTTTTAGGTTGTACAATTTGTTGGTATATTCATTTCTGTAGTATTCTCTTATAATCCTTTGTATTTCTTGTGGTGTCGCTTGTTACTCCTCTTTCATTTCTAATTTCATTTCAAATAAGTCAAAGGACTTATTTGGGTCCTTTCTCTTTTTCTCTTGATGAGTCTGGGTAGAGGTTTATCAATTTTGTTGATCTTTTCAGAGAACCAGCTCTTGGTTTCATTGTTTTTTGTTTTGTTTTGTTTTATTTTTTTAGTCTCTATGTCATTTATTTCTGCTCTGATCTTTATCTCCTTCCTTCCTTCCACTCACCTTGGACTTTGTTTGTTTTTCTTTTTTCTAGTTCCTTTAGGTGTAAGTTTAAATTATTTCTTTGACAGAGAGAGACACAGTGAGAGAGGGAACACAAGCAGGGGGAGTGGGAGAGGGAGAAGCAGGCTTCCCGCCGAGCAGGAGCCCGATGTGGGGCTTGATCCCAGAACCCTGGGATCATGACCTGAGCCGAAGGCAGATGCTTAACAGCTGAGCCACCCAGGTTGGCCTATAATGCTATATATTTCCCTGTTAGAACTGCTTTCACTATGTCCCAAAGATTTGGACTATTGCGTTTTCATTATCATTTGTCTCCATGTATTTTTAAATTTCTTCTTTGATTACTTCATTGATTGATTGGTTGTTTAGTATCATGTTGTTGAGCCTCCACAAGTTTGTGTTTTTTCTAGTTTTTTTTTTTTTTCTTGTGATTGATTTCTAGTTTCATACCACTGTGGTTGGAAAACATGCATGGTATGATTTCAATCTTAAATTTATTGAGGCTTGTTTTGTGGCCTAACATGTGATCTGTTCTGGAGAATGTTCCACGTGCACTTGAAAAAAATGTGTCTTCTGTTGTTTTGGATGGAATGTTCTGTATATCTGTTATGTCCATCTGGTCTAATGTGTTAATCAAAGACACTGTTTCCTTATTAATTTTCTGCCTAGCTGATCTATCCATTGATATAAGTGGGGTGTTAAAGTACCCTACTATTATTGTATTACTATCAATTTGTCTCTTTATGTCCATTAATATGTGCTTTATGTATTAGGTGCTCCAGTGTTGTGTGTGTTGATATTTATAACTGTTATATCCTCTTGGTGGACTGATCCCTTTATCATGTAATGCCTTTCTTTGTCTTTGTCCTTGTTTTAAAGTTTGTTTTGTCTGATCCAACTTTTTTCTTTTGCTTCCATTACATGGTAAATGTTTTTCCATCCCTTCACATTCTTCTCATTAGTAAGGTGGAGGTGGAGTGTAGACTGTGTCCACCAGCCCCTCCCACCCAGAGAGTGTTCCAGTAGCTCCCTTCCCACTGCATTTGCCAGCTGGTAGAGTTTTAAGCTTGGCTCTCTTTTATGCTAGCTGCTCTTTTAAACCACAGGTTTTTTCTCTGCCCCAGCAAGACTGCAGCTGGGTGGGTTAAAGAACCTGGGACTTGCTGAAACGGCAAGTTGGCTATAGCATCTGGACACTGCTCTAGTCTGTGATTTCAAGGTGGAGAAGGGATATAAACCTTGTCGTTCTCCAGTTCCCTGACTCTGAGAGTGTTTCTGCAGCTTCCCCTACCAGTTGGTGGAATTCTGGGGCTCCCTCTTTCATATGCTAGTTGCTCTTTTAAACCAAAGCTTTTTTTCTGTGCCCAAGGACAGATGAACCTGTTCCTAGTACCTTAGTTCTATCCCTCTCCACTGCACTTTGTAGTGTTTGGGGTGGGGTTCCCTTTGTTACCAGTGTCTGTCACTCTTGCTGTTCTCTTCTGCCATTATCTCTATCTTTTGTTGTGTAGAAGCTGTTCAGTAGGCCCTCAGTTCTTCTTCAGCAGGAATTACTCCATGAATAAGTGTAATTTAGTGTGTTCTGTAGAGGAGGTGAGTTCAGGGTCTTCCTACATTGCCATCTTGGACCAGAACATTACCGTAATTTTTTAAAGAAATGTTTCTTACTAGACTATAGTAGGTTGTTAAAAAGGCCCCCCAAAGAATGAATGACTCCTCCGTGTGTTCATGCCTCTTTGCAATGTGTCTTTATTGCTTTTTCCAACAAGAGCTGGAGTCTGTTTTCCCATTCCTTGAATCTGGCTGCCCTTATGACTTTATTTGGCCAATAAAATGTGATGGAAGTGGCATTCAGGGACTTCTGAGCCCAGACAAAACAAAGCCTGGTAGCATCTGCTTTTGCTCACGGTGGATCCAGCTGCCATGTAAAGAAGTCCAGGTTATTCTACCGGAGAGAGTCTATATGGAGAGATAGGTCCTAGAGAACGAGATGCCACATGGAAAGAAAAGTCATATGGAAGAGAACCAAGGTCCCAGACAATATGTGTGAGCTCAGCTAATGCCATGAAAGGAGAGAGACCCAGACATCCCAGCTCACCCTCAGCCATTTGAGTCATCCCAGGGAGAGTGCCAAAGTGGTAAGGCCATCTTGGGTCTTCTAGACCTAAGTCACTAAGTTGTTGATTGTTAACCAGCAGCAGATAACTGAAAACGGATATTTAAATGTTTCCAAAGTTTTGTTACTGTAAATGACAGCAATGAGCATCTTTTTACTGGCTTCCTTGTCTACCAAGGGAATATATGTTGTTGAACTTGTTTAAGTCTATAAATTGAGTAAAAAGTCATGTTTCTCCATTTTGGTGTTCAAATGAGTTTTCTGGCCCCTCCTGTACAGATGAAGTAATATTTCGTTGGGCTGGATCTATTCAATTTCCAGACTCCATCATCAGTTAGCTACTACTAAAGATCCCTGCTAGTCAAAACAAATTGATTATCATTTTGTCCCTATTGCCCATTATAGTAAATGCATCAATCTTGTCTCCTGTAGTTAATTGGTATCACCTGGCCTTTGTCATTCTGGGAACAGATTTCAATGGTGGTATCTTCCTATCATCACCCTAGCCTACAGAAGACAGCCATTACAGAACATTGTGAGGATACTGGTAGTACCTCATTAATGTATTTCTCAGTGCCTCAGTGCAGGGAGTGACTTTTAAGAGGACATAGTTGGGGGTGAGTGGATGGATGAGTGTGCATATCACAGATTATATATCCATTCCATTATTCCAATCTCCCTGAGAATATGGATTCCTCCTTCTACATCATGCCAGGAAATTTGACATCTTGCCTTCATTGAATATAAACTGTAGCTGAGTTCAAGTTTCAATCAACAAAGAAAATTGTCATACATAGTTCTAACTGCAAGAATCTCTAGCAAATCATATGATGAGACTCATATCAACACATCTGGTCCAATCCAGTGTTTCATATTCCATCCTCTTTAGTTTAATAACCTTAAAATCCACTATTACTTCAGTTTCTGTCACTAAAAATTAGCAACATTTTGCAATTATTTTGGAGTATAAACTATATTTTTCCATGTCAAACTTTGTATTTGTCTCCCTGGAGCAAACTGAGATCCTACTTGAGGTATAGCTCTAGGGGTGATGGGAAGTGGTTGAGATGGGTCTTGAGGTTTTTATAGGGTCTTCACAGAAGGCCCTTCAGACACAAGGTCACAGGCTACTCTGATTTTCAGCTTTTCCCAAATCAAATTAGATAATTCTTATTCCAAGTCTGAAGAGTCCTTCTTACCAATCAATGCCCTAATTTGTGTATATTGAGAGTCAATAAATTCAATTTAGTTTGGAATTATTCAACCAACAAAATTAAATTTGGGGTCAAGTTCAGCCCTGCAGCTGTAAGAAATTAGTGATTCTGACAGGGCCACCACGGAAGCTCTCTGATTCTCTATACTTGAGCTAAGAGTTAAAGATCTGAGCTTGTCATTTTTTGTAGGCTCTCCAGGGCACTCAGAAGCATCACTGCTACCATAATAGTCATCTAGTCCCCTTGGGGCTTCAGAAGGCATTTCATCACAATCAACCTCAGGTGATTAAGCATGACAGTACAGTATAGCATGGATTTATCATATCCCCTTTCCTCTTGATAAGGAGACTACTGAGTTCAAAGCTAAGGGACATAGCCAAACCAACCTCATCCCATTTTGAGGGGCTGTTTCCCAGGACTACTTCTTGTTCTAAGTATCATAATAGTCAGAGTAAAAAAGATTCATATGACCTATTTCACCAGAGAGAATTTAACATAAGGAACTGGTTAAATAGATGTTTAATAACTGAAAAGCATACATGCAAAAGCAGTTACAAATCCTGGAGCTGAAGAAACAAGGGTAAGAGTTTGGGGTTATCAGAATGTAGACTTTTGGAGGAAGGGATCTGCAGAATTGGGACCAAGATCTTTGAGGAGAGAACACCATCCAGGTGTTGCTACTACCTCTGAGGGGTCAACAAGTTCTGCTAGTGTGTCAAAAGAGTCAGGGACTAGAACCAATTGCCATTACCCAGGATAAAGAGCTGTTGCAGAGCAATACTGTCAGAAAGAAGGGAGCAAACAGGAAGGAACAAGTCCCTTTTCTCCTCTTCCTGCTTTCCAACCTCCTTCTAGTGGTCCATGTTGATGTAACTACCAGCTGGCAAAGATGATTTGGTTTTGCATTGTCCCAGCCATAGTATCACAGAGCAAAGTATAGAAGGGTAGGACTGAAGGTGAGAGGCCATAGTAGGATGCATAGTAGAAAGCATATGTCTCTAAATATAAGCTTGCGAGTGTGTGTGCACATGTATGCGTGCGCACACACACACACACACACATATCCTAAGACCTTGGCATACACTATTTTGGCATTAAAAATATTTTTTCTCATTATAGTATTAACACATATTTATTTCTTTCCTTATTTTCCTTTCCTTTAAGTAGAAAATACAAATGAGCTCACAGAAGAAGAGAAGATCTATCCCACTGCTGGAAAGATAATCACTGTTAACACCTTCATTTAGATCCTTTTAGACCTTTTTCTCAATGTGTGGGTGTGTATTTTTTTCATGAAATCGCATTATACATACCGTTTTCTAAGCGGCTTTAAAAAACACCTTACCGTATCATCAAAAATTGCTCACATCCATCCATATTTATTTATTTACAACTGTGGGTTCAAAACTGTTCCTAGGAAGTGTCTTATAACACTTAATGGGAGGGCCCTGCATTCTACCATACACCTCAATCACTGCAATTCCACTTTTACTTGTTTTATATATTTGATTTCTGTGGGGAAAAAGAATTCAACTGCCAAAATATTAGAAACCAACTGATTCATCATGTAAGTATTATATCATTTTCCATTTTTATGACAACAAAGGATAACTTTGTATCTAAATTTTTGTACAAAGCCCTAGTAACATGGGACACCATGCTTTTTACTCTTTTTACTCTATTTGACAGTACCTGAAAATTACTTTAATTGGCATTTCTTGGATTACTAATGAGATGGCCAAGGTTTTGTTTAATTGGTGGTCATTTGTGTCTGTGGCAGTCTTTCTTTACAGACTCTAAAATTTTCCAAGCATGGCCCTAAACCCTTACTTTCTGTTTAATGTACAGAGCCCATGCCTCTTCCACATCCCCCAGTTCAAGGAAGCTCTGACTTCAAATATCCACTGCTCACCTGCAACTCCATTTCCCTGCCCTCTGTTTTCGGTAATGATCGCAAATCCTCCTCCACAGACTACACAGATGCTTTTACTCTGGGGCCCCTCATCCTCCTAGTACTCCACCCTAAACATCTCCATATCTAAAGCTATTTTTATTTTTCTTCCTGGCTTGGAGAATAAAGGCTTATTTGATCTTTAAGTCAACCTCTTTACCTGAATATTGATCCCATCCTTGTTTGTCTCCTCTGGGATTTAGTATGGTGCCTGGCAAACAACTGATGCTCAAAAACTTTATTGAATAAATAATGGGTCTTGTTCTATTAATTTTCTCCCCTCTATCTCCGTGATATGGTTGGCTTCTCTAACTCTTTTGGCTCCTTTCCTTTAGCCTATATGTGAGCAAGTCATTTCCTGTCCATAATGGTCAATTTTGTGTATCAATTGGGCTAGGCTATAGTACCCAGTTACTCAGTCAAACACTAGTCTAGATGTTTCTGTGAAAGTATTCTGTAGATGGGATTGTCAGTTACAATCAGTTGACTTTAAGTAAAGGAGATTATCCTGGGAATCTGGGTAATACCAATCCAGTCAGTTAGAAAGTCTTAAAAACAGAACTGAGGTTTCTCTGAAAACAGGAAGGAGGAAGAAATCCTATCTATAGACTGTAGCTTCAGCTCCTGCCTGAGTTTCCAGCCCGCTCTTGTTGTCATATAGATTTCGAATTTGACTATCCAAACCCTGCAATTGTGCAAGCCAATTTCTTTCAATAAATTCCTTAAAAAAAAATCTATATATCTATATCCTATGATTGTGTTTGAATGGTGGAACCCTGACTGATACACTACCTTAAAATGAGAAACAAAACAATACCCTATTACAAATTAAACTGTCTCCCCTTCTTATCTAAGCTTCTAAAAATATTATCCTATATTCACCATCTCTACATCCCTCCCTTTGCAATCACACTTTGAGCTATAGTCCCATTTATTCAACTGGTGAATTGGCCATATTCTTGTGGACAGCCTATGGGTGATCTCAAACTCAATATATCAAAAGTTATCTCATTATCTCTGCCACCTACCTAAATCTGTTCTACTTTTGAAACCTATAACAAAAACTCAAAGCAAAAATCCGGAAGTCACGCTAGACATCTAACAGACATTTAATAGGTTCCACCATCCATCTTCAGTGCCAGTGTTTGAGTCCAGGCCATCATCATGTCTTGCCTCAGTGTTTGCAACAGATTCCTTTACCTCCTTACGTCCAGTCTCATCTCCTTTAAATCTGTTCTTCAGGGTGCTGTTTGATGCAAAGTGACCAAAACTGTCCTGCCTAAGACTCAGAGACTCCTTTATCACCTACAGCAAGGGCTCCCCAATCAAAACTTCCATCACAAGGAGCTTTTAAAAAAACAAAGATTAGAGCCCTACTCATACCTAATGAATAAGAATTTCCAAAGTGGGGCCTGCTAATTTCTATTTTTTAAAAGCTATCCAGGTTAATTATGATCAGCCAGTTTGGGGAACAACCAGCCTTCAGGGTAAAATCCAAGTTCTGCCCAGGATCTGACACCACCATTCCCAGCTTCATCCCTCAGCACATATCATGCTCCAGCAATACTGACCCAGGACTAGTGATTCTTCCAACCCATGTTGTTTAACACCTTTCTGTCAAGGATGTCCTTCTTCCCTTATCTGCCTGAGAAATTCCTAATCATCTTTTAAAAACTCTATTCAAGCATTATCTAGTCTCTTATTCAACCAGTAAATATTGACAAACTGTGAAATTTTACACATTAAATATGTGTGGTTCTTTGTATAGCAATTATACCTCAATAAAGTTATTAAAATGCATTGAGGTCCTACTATATGCCAGGCTCTGAGTTAAGCATTAAGATATAAAGATCAGTAAACTATATTACTGGTTACTACTGCCTTCAGTAAGCTCATATACCATTGAAGACATACAAATACAATACAGCAAAGTAAATTCTATGAGAGAGTCTATGGTAACTGAATAATGGCTCCCCAAAGATGTCCACATCTTAATCCGCAGAATCTGTGACTATGTTCCCTTAAATTGCAAAATAATTTTTGCAGATGTAATGAAGTCAGAGATTCTGAGATGGGGAGATTATACCAGGTTATTCTGGTGGGCCCAATGTAATCACCAGGGTCCTTCTAAACAGGCAAAAGGATGATAGAAAGAGAGGGAGAGGGAGATTGAAAGATGCTATGTTACTGATTTTGAAAATGGAGGATGGACACACGAACCAAGGAATGCAATGCAAGTGGCCTTTAGAAACTGGAAAAAGTAAATGAATTCTCCACTAGAGCCTCCAGAAGCCCTGCCAACTTTAGTCCAGTGGGATCCATTTTGGACTTCTGACCTCCAGAAATACAAGAAGTCTTTTAAGCAACTAAGTTTGTAATGATTTATTATAGCAGCAATAGGAAGCTAATACAGAGGCCAATTCAAGACACTATGGTAGAATATAAAGGGATCTCTATATCAAGTTTTGGAGTGGGGATGGGATGTTTAGGAAGAACTACCCAGCGGTGATGACACCAGAGCTGAGGGACAGTGTTTCAGAGGGATGATCCAAGTGGAGGAATTAGTATTTGCAAAGAAATGTAGGAAGAGCATGGCCAAGTGTTTCAATAGGGCAAGGTTACTTGTATTAAACAGTCGGAATAGTAACAGTATTAATTCTGGTAAGAGTAAATATCTGCTTGTATGCCAGGCACTGTTCTAAAGCACTTTACAACCCTAAGGTAGAGACTATAATTTTCATTTTACCCATAGGATACTAAGGTTTGGAGGGGTTACACAACTTTCCTGAAGTCATAGAGCTAGTAAACGGCAAAGCTAGAATTAGAACTTTGGTGGTCTGTCTCCAAAACCCATGGACTGTCTCTCTAATACATTACGGTGGATGACTTTCTCAAGTAAGGTCACGTCAGTGTGGCTGAAGATAAAGAATCTATTAGAAAGTTATTAATGAGGTGGGGATCAGCAGAGCTTGAGATACCGTCACGTCTTAAACACTGATAAAGATGGGGTTGATGGAGAGTCAGAGGGCCTCCAAGTTTCTTTGATGTGATCGCGGTTTTGCTGTTGGTGTAGAGGAAACTTCCTTGACTGTCTTGGACAAAGTAAATCCCCTCTTCTGTGTTTCAAGTGCCACACCTTTCATAAACCTCTATTTAATTTCTTCCGTTCCCCCTAATGTCTGATGCGGAAATGGGGGTGTATGAGTAGCCTCAGTTTTTACATCTGTAAAATGCCTTGGAAGTAATTCCAAATTTCCCTGCGTGGAAGCCTAAACACAATGCAGATTCCTCCCCGCTTTGGCGATTCTGATTGAGTAGTACTGGGATGGAACTTCCCCCAGCCCCCAACTCCAACCCCTCCCAAGTGATTCTGATACGCGGCCAGGTTTTGGTGACCAGAGACTGGACGACCATCCTCTCCAGTCCACTATATTTGGTCCACGATTTGGGGAAGGCCCCGCCCCCAACTCCGGGCCCCGCCCCAGTCCCACCCCTTGCCCTCTTCCTCCCCTAGATTTCCTCTCTTCTCCCCTCCCTCGGTCGCTTCATTAGGTCTCGCCCAGCTCCGCCCTTCCCAGCCCCTCCCCGGCCTCCCAAGATGGCTACGGTGCTGCCGGGCCTGGAGCCGTGGAACCGCGTGAGAATCCCGAAGGCGGGGAGCCGCACCGCAGTGACCGTGCAGGACCCCGACTCGGCTCTGGGTGAGTGAGGGGCCCGGGGAACGGCAGACGCTTCCGGAGGAGGTGTCCGGCCGGGCCGGCGCACGTGCGCGGTAGGGGCGGGACTTCCTGAGCCCGCGGGACCCTGGGAAGGGGCGCGGGGCAGGACCGGGCCAGGGCGCCTGGGCTCCCGAGCTTGCCGGGAATCTTGTGGGGACACTGGCTTGCTTTGGAATCCTCCGTTAAACGCACTGTGCCTACCGCACGGCCTGGCTGGAGCGACGAATGCCCAAGGCTCAGCCCCGCGCCCAGGGGGCGGAGAGAGGTGGACGCAGCTAGCGTCGGGGAGAAGTGGTGCCTGGAAACCCTGTGCTCGCTCAGCCAGCCAGCAGCCCCGTTCCCCCTGCCGTGTTTCCTGATCTTTTAGGAAGGCGCTGGGGCACTCTGTATTTATACTGCAGTCTTTCTGGCCTCCAGTGCCTCATCTGTAAAACGGGGTTAGTGCTGCCTACCTATCACGGTTGTTGAGAGCATCTAATGATGTCATGAGGGGAGAGTGCTCTTAGAGTGTTTTATCCGTGGCCCTGCTGTTTTTTGGCAGTAGGGCCCAATAGTTAGGAGCTTGGCTCAGGAGCCAAATTGGGTTTGAATCCTGGCACTTGGCTCTGCTGGAGTTGGGCAGGTTGGGGGGTGTCGTTATTTAACCTTTCTGTGCCTCAGCTCATTTTCAAATGCGGATAAACCTAGTACCTGCCTCATAGGGCTGTTTTGAGGAAGCGGTACTGTTAGAAAGCATTTGGAACAGTGCCTGATACGATAAATGAACCCTCAAGTGATAGTTAATGTGAAATACAGTCTATCTAATCATCCCATCCTCCTCACCATCCACCCAACCAGTGCAATTTACAGATTAATCTTCCTCTTTCTCTATTAAAAAATTCTTTTTTTTTTTTTTTTAAGATTTTATTACTTATTTATTGGACAGAGACACAGCGAGAGAGGGAACACAAGCGGGGGGAGTGGGAGAGGGAGAAGCAGGCCTCCTGCGGAACAGGGAGCCCGATGCGGGGCTCGATCCGAGGACCTTGGGATCATGACCTGAGCTGAAAGCAGACGCTTAACGACTGAGCCACCCAGGCGCCCCTCTCTATTAAAAAATTCTTTAACAGGATTTCTATCAGGCATGGAAATTCAGCAACTCCCCATCCTCCAAGCAGTCCATTCTGGCTTCATATAGTTGGGGACAAAATAAAGTTCTCCCTGTTCTGTAGGAATCTGCCTTTGTATTCTATCCATCCGGGATGCTAGTGCTACCCTGAGTACCACAGAGACACACATTAACTCCATCTTCTACTTCACACCTTTTCAGACTAGGAAGGTGTTACTTCGTTCTGAGCGCCCTGTGTTCAGTCAGGCATTCATCACATGTAACTTCCAGTTGCCACAGTGGTTTCTCTTATCTGAATATATTCTTACCTGAAAGTAGTACCCACATACTGCACCTTTGCTTTTAAGAGTATGAGTTTATCCATTCTGCCTTGCTTATGTACATAACAAAATAGGGGATTTAGAGAAGTCTGGAACACGTACCCCGCCATCAAAGTCCTTAGGTGTAAGTGTACACCAAATGACTGCAAAGTATTCATATGAAAGATTATTAAAAATCATAGTAAAATGTGATACAAAGATATTGTTTAACAGATGTTCTCTTAGTGATTTCTGGACTTTATATCCTCGGTCACCATTTTCCATCTTTTCACATACTTAGAATTGTTAATAATGTTCTTATAGTTAAAGCTGATTATATGAATTTGTTCTTAATCCCCTTAGTAAGGAAAGATGTTCCTTCAGGGTATTTTTACATAATAAACTTAATGTAGAAATACATACTAAGTTTTATTAAATATCTCTGGTTTAGACCTTTGTGTTGCAGCTGTAATTAGAGAATGCTGTCTTGTTACACTGTCACTGAAGAGCCAGACCTTAGATGCAGAAACAGATGTGCTATGCGCAGTCCTTTACAGCAATCACAACAGAATGGGCCGCCACAAGCCCCACTTAGCCCTCAAACAGGTAAGGAGGAAGCCCTGTGTTTACGACTCAACATGTTTGCTTGATGAAAATGAAATCACATTGCCACTTAGTATTTTGTTATTATGGGAAACTCAGTC
The DNA here is from genome assembly GCF_054177405.1 of Leptonychotes weddellii. Lineage (NCBI taxonomy): Eukaryota > Metazoa > Chordata > Mammalia > Carnivora > Phocidae > Leptonychotes > Leptonychotes weddellii. The sequence continues at coordinate 140,237,938 of NC_138369.1, forward strand.
AGTTACTTGTGACTTAATAGATCCTCAGTCCACAGGTGCATGTGGGCTTTCATTTTTTTCCCCCTGAATGCATTTCAAAAAGCAATTTATTTAGAAAGGAACTGTGTTTAATTCTTTGCCAGTCTTGTTTCTAGTGGGTAATTTTTATGAAAAGTTTCCATTATATATAATCTATAATTACAGTACTTTTGCCTAGTTCACAGATACAGTGATTTGAGCAAGACGAAGTGTTGGATTAAGAAACAATTTCCTGAGCATAATCAAAACCCTAAAATCATAAAAAGAACAAAGTTGTGGTTTATATATTGTGGGGCATATAACCTAATCAGTAATATATTAGACTAAATGGCTGTATAACAAGTTATGGAAAGTGGTTTCCTGTAATTTTTAGAGTTTAAGACAAAATTGGGCCCTCTAGTTTAGCGATTATTAGGGTTCCTTATAAGCTCATAAATTCATTCACCTTATTAATTCTGCAGGTATTTTTTGTAACTTTCTACGTGCTAGGCACTGTGCGTGGTGTTCAGTATACAGGGGTGAAACACAAATTCTCTAACTTTACAGATTTGTGCCCTCTGGTTAATTTTCTACTCCCATTTCTTAAGGCAGAAAGAATGGAGATTTCTTCATCAAAGAAAGATCTGGGAGCGTGGTCTTTCCCTAAGTTTTCTTTGCTGGGGCAGCTTTTTATCTCTTTAGGAGTCTTTTACTCCAAAACCAAATTTGAATGTATTTCAAGTTGAACATATTAGATGGAACCTATTTTTCCTCCTGGCTTCCAAGCTATGAATAATTATCTAATCAGAAAAATTTGGTGTTCTGTTTTCTCTGCTTCTTCCTTTTACGTAGTTCTCCCATTTAGTCAATTGATCGGTCAAAACTTTCTCTACGTCTAGACCCTTTTAGTTCTGGCTCCATCTTCTTTCTTCGGAACTTGTCAACTTTTAGTTGTCTTGCTATCCTAATTGATCTTTCCTCAACTCCAGTCTTTCCTATACTCTTGCATATCCTATATGCCAAATCCAGGTTAATCATCGTAAAACTCGGCTTTGATATTTTTAATGGTTCTCCATTGTCTCCTGAATAAAGATGAAACCTCTCAGCTTGGCTTACAATATCCTCCATGATATGGCCTTTTCAGTTTTCCTTAGCTCTCTCTCACCTTCATGTATTTTATATTCCAAGCAACCTGAACTCTTCACAATTTCCCCTGCTCACCACGTTCGTTCTCTCACCTGACTTTTGCTTACCTGGTCCTGTACATTTAGAATGCCCAGCCCCTCCATCTCTGCCTGGCAAAGGCCTTCCCATCCTGCAAGTCCCATTTCAAGCCGTCTGGCGGTGATAAACTTCCTAAGGTGTAGCATGAGTGCATATTGTGATAATCTCATTTTAAGTTGCATTTTTTGATTATTAGTGTAGTGGAACTCCTTTTTTTTAATGACTGTGGGCTATTTGGGCTTCCCCTTTGTGCTACTCTTATGGTATTGAGCATGGTCCGCATGTGGCAGTTATTTGTGTAATGTTTTATGTCCCCTGCCGTTCCTTCGAGTAGGGAACATGTTTCATGCTGCTGCCAACTACCATCTCCATTCCTACTACTGCCTTCTATCTGCTTAACATTTCACTGTTCACACTACTGTCATCTACTTGATTTTTTTCTCCCTTCAAAGAAAGCTCAGTAGTAGAATTAGCCTCCCATCATGTTCCCATACATAAAGCACAGAAAATAGTCTTGATTCCTCTTTCTGTATGACAATACTTTGGGTTATGAAGACTGTTCTTATGTTCCTCCCAAGTGTTTTATCATCTTGGTTTGTCAGTACTTCTCTCCTAGTGTCCAGAATTAAAAACTGAAAAGATAGGAGCTAACCCCAAAGTATTTGAAGACTATTGCTTCCACTGTTCTGAAAACTATGCTGTTATGATAGAATTGATACTTAAATTTTTAGTAGCATGTATGTAGCCTTAGCAAGATATTATCTTTGCCAGTATCAGTGCCCATCCAGATTATTACACCCTTCAAAGTCTAGATGCAGTCCCACGCGTGCCCTTCGTGTGGTATTTCCTGAGGACTACAGAATTCTTACCACATTTTGTATAATGCATAGCTTTTACCTTTTTTTTTTTAAATAAAATGCTGTTGGGTGCCTACTTAACACTGCAAAGTACTGAGTTACAGTGGTGGATAAAATAGATGAAATATATTGCCCTCGTGGAGCTTCCTTTGTAGTTGAGAGGAGAAGGGCCATTAGTCAATCAATCCATGGAATGTCAGATTGTGATAAGTGCCATGGAGAAAAATAAAGCAGGAAAGGGAGGGGTGCTGAGGGGATTGCAATTTTAAATAGAATATATCTTTTATTTTAGTATTTAAAAATTTTATGTCTTCTTATTTTTACTACTAGATTTTTAGCAACAAGAGAATGGGAAGTGTCATATACTATTTTATTTCCCAGCAATCCTTGCATATAGTAGGTGTTCAGTATACTTTTGTAAAGTGAGTAAACCAATCACTTCCCTCATTTTTGTGGCCATTTACAAACTGCTGAAATTTAGCGCTTAATTAATTTACTATCATGTTTTAATAGTTTCATTATTAGAAAGTGTGTTGCTTCAGAAAAATCTTGAGAATAATCTCATACTTAGTTCAGTGCCCTTTATAGCATCAAGCACATCCTGACATATAGTAAATTCCTAGCTATAACCTGATTTGAGAAATTTGTTTGGCTGGGTTAATTTCAAATCTTTAAGGAGGGGCAATTGCTTTTGAGCTACAGATTACTTTACCCTAAAACAGAGGTATTCACTTGTGTTGAGTGTATTTCCATACTTTGAACTTTTGCATTTCTTTGCTTTCCTGGTCCTATCAGCGGCTATGTCTGTATTATATGAATTTGAGCTGCTCTTCCCCCTTTCAGGTTGAACAATGTTTAAAACGTTTGAAAAACATGGATTTGGAGGGTTCAATTCAACATCTGTCTGAGTTGTTTTCTTCCAAGTAAGTGGTCCAGTTGCTTTGTGATGGGCTGTGTGGTGGGCTGGGACCTCATGGTCTTCAATGTGATCTCCTTTTGGACTTTTCTTTGCCTGGTGTTAGGATATAACCCAACTGAGGAGCTTACAAATTTTGTTTTAATAAGCGGCACCTGGTATTTGTGATAGTCTCTCCTCTGTTGGCTTGTAGGAGGGACTGGTATGACACTGAAATCTGCGTCAAGATAGATTATATTGAAACATTGTCTATCAACTCCAGCGAATTACTATTGAACATAACTACTTCAAATTGGGCTTCCAGCTCATCTGTGCTTGAAAACTGCTGTGTAAATGCTTTATAAGTAATGAACTTTAAGAATGAAAATAACATTCTTTTCCATTTTTGAAGTGAAAACCAGCCTGTAACTACCAAAGCATGTGTCATTCCCAGCCAACCGGTGGTTGAGCTGGTGCTCATGAAGATTTTGGGAGCCTGCAAGTTGTTACTTCGCTTCTTGGACTGTTGCTGCAAGACATTTCTGTATCCTTGATCAACTGAAATGCTTTTCTGAATTGGAATTGTTTGGATATATTTAATAGTATTTCTGTTTGAAAGCTAGGAGATTTGTAAAAGTTATAATGTATTCTTAAAATTTTGCTTCTTGGCCTCCTTTTCCTAGGAATTGCCTGATATATCCATTGCCAGAGACTGCCAGTCTCCATCTAGCATGTGTTATCCTAAGGGTACTGACAGAAATTCTTAATCATAGAAGCTAAGTAATGAGAACTCTAGCAGAGTGCGTATTACTTTGTTTCCGTGATTGAAATAGAATGTTTTAAAGCTTTAATTTCTTCAAGAAAATTGTTTCCCATCTGTTTCTTTCATAAATGTAACTTGTAAAATCCAAATTACTTTGGCTTTGTTTTCCAACTTTAACTTGATTCTCCAGCTTGACTGTGAAACACCTTGGCTTGCAAGAATTCATTATTTTAAACCTTGTGATGGTCGGGCTGGTGAGCAGGTTATGGTATGTATGTATGTACCTTTGAAATCCTTCATTTCTTTTTCATCTAACTCAGCCTAGGTTTTCATATTTGTTTTCCCGTGGGATGCTGATGGTGCAGGGGTTCCATTTCTTCACTTGATTAGAGTTTACTTGGGGTGGATTGGGAACCTAAGTTGATGGTTAGGTCTTTGATGTCTTAACCTGGGTCTCTCAAGTACTATTTCCAATCATCTTGTTTATTCTGTTTATTCTTAGAGGTAACATTAGAATTACTAACAGCTAACATATTATTCTTTTCTGTAATGAAAATAACTTTAATTTTTGCTGATTATAACAATAATACATGCTTATTTTAAGACATTCCAAAAGAACAGAGAAGATGTGAAGAACCTGAAACTTGCCTAAAATCTCACCATGTAGCTAAAACCTTATACATAAGATATTGACGCATATCCTTGAGACATCTTCCCTTGGAGTACTTTATTTAGTTTTAAGTAACATTTTGTACTTGGATTTTTCTGTTTGGGCTGGACTAATCTAGCTCTTCACAAATATGTGCTAGAGCATTTTTTATCTATAGTGGCAGATAGATAGACGTTTATTTTCAGCTTTGAATCTGTTGTGGTTATTACATAATCTGCAAATTATAATTACAGGCTAATTCATGACCTCCTCTCTTTTTCTAGGGTTCTCTATAAAGGTGTTTTGAAAAGGCTGACTTCTTTATATGAGCCATTGTTCACATTGCTTCAAGAGGTCTCTAGGATTCAACCACTGCCTTACTTCAAAGATTTTACTTTTCCTTCTGATATTGCTGAATTTTTAGGACAGCCCTATTTTGAGGTTTTTAAGAAAAAAGTGCCTACAGCTTTTGCAGCTAAAGGAGTAACTAAATTGTTAAATAAACTGTTTTTAACAAAAGAGCAATCACCGAGGTCTAGCGAAGAAACTGTACTCAGAATTTCCAAAAAAGCTAAACAAATGAGGATCAATACACAGAATAATGTGGATCTTGGACAGCCAATAAAGAATAAGAGAATCTTCAAAGGTAATTTGCTTTTATATAGCAAATTCTTATAATTCCCTTTATTTCTTTTCTAGTAATTTGGCAAGAAATGTCATATACTTAAGAATTCGTTGATTTGAAAATAGTATGCCTAAGTTTTTGTATCTGTGGTCTCTCCATCTCTACAGAAAAGTCATCAGAATTTGATGTGAGAGCTTTCTGCAAACAGCTGAAACACAAAGCTATTCAGGTTTGTCTGGCTTATATCACTATGGCTTACGATTTCTGCTAATTTGTGGAGTAGATGCCATTTACCTAGGGCAGAGATTGAATCTCTGTTTTTATCCCCAGCTCTCAGCATAATGCCACCTTAGTTTTCAGCCTATGCTTCTGAATGAATAGAGGCACTCCCAAGGGACTGAGTGCATCCAATAAATTTGGGTTAGAGAATGCCTTCAAAAACATCTTACTCAGAGTTTCGCTAGAATTTTAAAGTGTCACTAGGATCCATTGTAGGTGTGGATTTTATTTACAGTATGAGCTTTGGGGGTGCCTGGGTGGCTCAGTCAGTTGAGCGTCAGACTCTTGATTTTGGCTCAGGTCATGATCTCAGGGTCCTGGGATTAAGCCCTGCATAAGCTCTGTGCTCAGTGTGGAATCTGCTTGTCCCTCTCCTTCCCTCTCTGCTCCAGCCCCCGGCTCATGCTCGCTCGCTCTCTCTCTCTCACTCTCTCAAATAAATGCATAAAATCTTAAAAAAAAAAAAAGTATGAGCTTTGTAGTCAGAAATGGTTTGAGTCCTGGCTTTAGTTGGTACTAGCTGTGTGACCTTAAGCTTCTTGACCTGCCCACACCTCTGTTTTCTTTTTTTTTTTTTTTAAAGATTTTATTTATTTATTTGAGAGAGAGAGAATGAGAGACAGAGAGCATGAGAGGGAGGAGGGTCAGAGGGAGAAGCAGACTCCCTGCCGAGCAGGGAGCCCGATGCGGGACTCGATCCCGGGACTCCAGGATCATGACCTGAGCCGAAGGCATTCGCTTAACCAACTGAGCCACTCAGGCGCCCCACACCTCTGTTTTCTAATATAGTATGCCCCCCATAGGGTTATGCAGTTTTCATGCATGTAAAGTCTTTGGCACAGAGTCTGGAGTATGGTAAACACTTAACTGTGGTTGGATGTTATTAGCTATTCTCATCATTGTTACTGTCATCCTCATCTTTTGTCATGAGGCTTCTCTTTCTTTCCCGGTTAGGCTTCAAGCTTTAACATGATTCCTCTTAGTCAGTGTCTGTAAATTCTGTTCTGGACCTAGCAACAGATAAGTAAAGTACATCAGTGTCACCCACTTTGATGTGGTAATTACTTGACTTCTGTTACCATCTGTCAGATTGTTTTCTCCTGGTTTCCTGCATGGATTACTTCTTCTTTTCTATTTAAGAATTCTTAATTGGGGCGCCTGGGTGGCTCAGATGGTTAAGCGTCTGCCTTCAGCTCAGGTCATGATCCCAGGGTCCTGGGATCGAGCCCCACATCAGGCTCCTGGCTCAGTCGGGAGTCTGCTTCTCCCTCTCCCTCTGCCTCTCCCACTGCTCATGCTCTCTCTCTCTTTGTATCTCTGTGTCTCAAATGAATAAATAAAATCTTTAAAAAAAAAAAAGAATTCTTAATCATTTCTGATAAGTCAGAGTTCTTTCTTGAATGTTTACAAGGATTCTAGCTTGGATTTATATTCCATCTGATTTGTGAGTTCTGGAGGGAGGAATCATAATCATCATCATCATCATCATCATCATCATCATCATCATCATTGTAGTCCTAATAATAGCGAATACATATATTGCATTTACTTTTGAAATGCTTTATGTGTGTTAATTCCTACAATCCTTGCAAAAGCCCTGTGAGGTTGGTGCTATTATTATTGTTTCCATATTTCAGATGAGAAAATTGAGGCCTAGAAAGGACAAGGAACTTGCTTAGGCCACAACACAAGTACAGGGCAGAGCTGGGATTTGAACACGGGCAGTCTGTTTTCACAGTCTCTGTTCTTTACCATTATATCAGTTCCCCAAATTGTTTTGTCAACTCTTTCTCAAGAACTATGGCTCTCTGACCCTTGAAAGTTCTGCAGTCCATCCAGCTGTTCCTGGGTGAGCTGGTTTTAAAGCTGGTTGGTTGGTCAGCAGCCCTTGTTCATGACTAATCACTACCACAGTTTTAGCAATTAGCACTAACATGCTCAGCTTGCTTCTAAGGTAAAATTTCTTTTATTGATCACCAATGCAAAGTATTGATAGGTCTCTACTTTTATATTTTCTACTACTTTTTAATGTTTTTCTTGAAAGTGAGAAATTTGGAAGAAGTTTTGAATGAAGGATGAAAGCAGACCTAGTAATTGGCATATTTTCGTAAACACTGAAAGCTGCTACAATTCACACTTTACTTGACATAGAAGGATGGGGTTAAAGAACAAAGGTGCCACATCAAAAGATGGTTGAATTGGAAGTGTTGCTCAGTTAAGCATTTTTAACATACATTCAGCATCATCCCTGTCTTCATGTGTTTTCAGTAACATTTATGACCCATCATTGAGGAGGGTAACTCAGGGTATGGAAATAAGTGAAAAACAAATTTGTGGTAGTCTAGTAGTATCAAGGAAAAGGGCTCTTCAGTCATTTTTTTTTTCCCTACCAGATAGACTTTGACCAATATTTATTCATGTAGAGTTTCATTCTTATGTATAGATTAAATAGATATCTGTTAGAATATTTATGTTTCCCATCTGAATTCAGTTATAGATGGGATCTGTTGTTGCATAGAGGGGGAAAAAAATCTTGTGTTAGGAGCGGTGGGTAAAAAATTAAGTTGTTTTTTTTTTAAATTTAAATTCAATTAGCCAACATTAGTTTCAGATGTAGAGTTCAGTAATTCATCAGTTGCGTATAACACCCAGTGCTCATCACATCATGTGCCCTCCTTAATGCCCACCCCTCTCCCCTCCAGCAACCCTGTTTGTTTCCTGTAGTTAAGAGTCTCTCATGGTTTGTCTCCCTCTCTGATGGCTTCCCATTAAGTTTTTTAAGATAAAGGAAAGCACAGTGAGCTTTAAAAAACTTTTATTTCTTTTAAAAAGACATTTTCTAATTTTCATAGTCAGTGAGTCAACCTTTCTCTGTTGTTATATATTTATACATCAGTACCAAATCCAATATATTTTTCTCACATTTCCATGTTTCAGGAGACCAACTTTAAATGTTCTCAGTCCAAACTAAAGGCAACCAAACGTTCTTCTCAGAAAGCAACAGGAACTCCCTGTGCCAAAAGTTTTGTGCAAAGATTTCGAGAGGCTGAGAGTTTCATTCAACTTTCTGAAGAAATCCAAACAGCAATTTTGTGGTGCAGGAGCAAAAAACTCAAGGCTCAGGCCTCCTTTCTGGGTAACAAACTTCTTAAAAGTAACCGGCTTAAACATGTGGAAGCTCAAGGCTACAGGTAGGTATATAATAAGAATTATATTCCTTTACTTTTTCTGTTGTATAGGGCAAAAGTATATATATTCAAGTCAGCTTTTTTAAAAATGGGATGGCCAGTAGCCCTAGGGGGGCTAAAAGAAGGATCTATTCAAACTGCAATTTTGTTTGCCTTTGTTGGGCACAGCTGTATCATTGGGAAGAAGAAAGTTAACTTGGTTAATTGGATTTATTCATTTATGTTCTTCACCATTCCATTTGTTCATTCAGAAAGCCTTAGGAGTGTCTGTGGTATGCTAAGCCTGGGGATACATTGTGTAAGACTTAATCCTCATGGAGCACTAACTCTTCACTCTTGCTCTAGTAGGAGAGACAGCCAGCCTGCCCACAGCTTCAGGGCAGCAGAATGAGGGTGTGAGAGCAGAAGGGTCTGCCTCTTACAAGGACACACACCAGACTCTGGGCTTAGGGTCAAGTAATGTTCGTTCATGGGTGCCAGACTCCCCATGTATTGATTTCTTCCTTTTCCTCTGATTCTTAGATTCATAGAACTGCTTAAGGATGGTTTTCTTTGATTGTGAGCCAGTATTACTTGAAGCATTACAATGAAGTTAGACACTTCAGGGTTTTATATTTTTATTGAGAAACTAATAGATGCCCATGGTAACAATTTTAGACACAAATGGCTGTAAAGATCAACAAAAACAAGTTTTGATTAAGAGTTGTGGGAGAAGTTGTTAAGTATTCCTAAGGAATGAATTGTTGGAAGGGTTTCTACATTAGGGTCCTTTAAAGACCTGTAGCCATCTAAAAAGGATCTATTCTAGGATGGGAACTCAGCCCAAGATGGAAAAGGGGTAGATGAGACAGAGATGACAATAATTAAGAGTTAGTGAGAAGGATAACAAAGTGGTATTTGGTTAAACCATTATTCCCTTCCCCACAAAAATAACTGTTCTTTCGTACTGCCCTGTTTTGCTGTTTCAATGTTATACTTACAGTACATTTTAAATTTGCTTATTGTCCATGATAACTCTATGAGGTAGGCAGTATTATTCCCATTTTGTAGCTGAGGACATAGGGGATTTTGCTCAGATTGTTACAGCTGGAGATCCAGAATTCAATTCAGATCCTCTTATTCTTCTGTTTTCATTTTTTTCTATTTCCATTTCAATTAGGAGGTACACTTACCCTCTCCCCACTTAAAAATCACCACTTAGAGTAAGACAAGAAAAGGGTTTGGAAACTGATCTTGAATTGCTACATTATAAAGGGGTTTCCTCAAAGTTGTGTATTTATTTAAAAAGGAAAAGGGGAGAGTGAGGGGGTAGAAGTTACAGGTCCATGCTAATCTTTTGAAATCTATCACAAACAGTAAGGCAGTTAGCAAGGTACTGATGTACCTTGTCGCAGTATACCTTATTCAAAAGCAAAACACCTAAAATGATCAGCTATTTGAGTTCTGAATTCCCACACTTGAGGAAGATGTAAGAATCACGATTAGGGCAGCCCAAGGTGTCAGGTGGTCTATGCCAGAAGCTCTATCTTCTCATTCTTAGATAAACTCCCTCCCTCACCTTGATTCCTTTTCCTTTGTTCACTCCCTGATACAACATGAAGTTGTTTATCCAGATATGGATTAATGCATCCAGGCAGATGGTTCTCTTTGTGATATATCCTTTCCCCAGTCCACTCCTATTACACTATGGACAGTTTAGCGGTTATCAGGGAGAGGCTCTGACACTAAAGTGTGCAGGTATCTCACCATTCAGCTACCTTGCCAGGCAGTTGTAGGAGGTACTTTACTTTGGGAACATAATGGGGACATACTTGGCTACAGTCTGAATCAGAGGGAAGCTCTGCTCTGAAAACACAGATTTGGGTTGAATCTCCTATTTTCATATTTCTTGTGATAATTCTGGGGTTGTACACAGGCATAGGACTTGTAAATACATTGTCTTTTCTTTTGGGAGTTGGTAAAAAGGAGACAAAAGTTTTTGAAAATGTCTTTGTGTCTTAATCCCAGATTTTTCCTTTCTTTTGTCCTTTAAAGTTTGCCAAAGAAACTAGAATGCATAAAAACATCTATTTGCAACTGCCTTCTTCGTGGCTCAGGAATCAAAACTTCAAAGCATCATGTGAGCCGAAGAAGATCTCAGAATAGATTTTTACTGGAACAGAGGAAACTACAGAGAAAGTTGCAGTTGACTCTCTCAGAGGCAATTCAGCCATCCCCTCAAGGGACTCAGAATGCTACAGATAGTAGTAAATGGAGACTCTCGCACTGTACAGTTCATAAAACTGATCTCTACCCTAACAGTAATCAACTCTTGAGTAGCAGAGTTTCAAATCCTGTCATAAAAACTAAAGAGAAACAAATTCATGAAAACCTTATAGGAAGCAATGAAAATGAAACTGATTCATGGACAGTGATGCAAATGAACAAACATAATACATCAGGAACCATTAAGGAGACAGATGACATTGATGATATTTTTGCTCTAATGGGAGTTTAGATGTTCATTTGTGAGACATTTAAGTGCTTAACAAACTGGTCCAGTGTCCTGCTGTTTTACATGGAACTGCTGAAAAAAAATTTGGAAAGACTTGGAAGTACGACTTGGACTCAGAGATGAGCTACCTTAGCGTAACATTGTACGGCAGTTCATTTCAGTTCAATAAACATTTATAGTAGCTCTGTGTCATTTAACTGACAAGTATTTGAATATTAAATAGTCAAATTTTGAGTTTGACTTTGTACCAGGGGTTAAGATGAAAAAAATCTACCATATCCTGTCCTTGAAAAGCAGATATAATTCCTTGATTAAAGCTGTAAAACAGCTGTCCCTGAAAAACAGAATAATTTTATGATTTACCAGGGAATTAAGAACTGAGTAATTAGGTTTATAAAAACCTACTCTGTGCCTTAGGGTATATGGGGAGTCAGGTGGGGTGAGAAGTATCAAGGAGTGCTTAAAAGGTCACTTTGGTCTTAACTGGCTCCATTGTAGATAAGCCCATCTCTGAAAACCAAGATTTGTAGCTTCTAATGGTTGTACTGTCTTGATTATAAATTAGAATTGATCATCACAAGGGTCTAAAAAATTTTGCCACTGTGTTCTCAGGGGCTGGTCACTACCATATTTCACTTCATTTGTTTACCTTATCTCACAGGAGGGCATATTAAAATGCTTTTGGAGTTCTCCAAAAGTTTTTGGGTTTTTCTCTGGTTTACTTATTTGGGTGCTAGTGACTGATTCCAAATAAACTTTTTTTCCAAAAAGGATGTAAGGTGACATGTGGTTATACATGATATACAACCAGGATAACAAAGTAGAAGTAGATAAGAAAGTTAAATAAAAAAATAAAGCTTAGTTCACATAAAATAGACCCAGGAGTGAGGCCACACAAATCTATAATTTAATGCTGATGCTGTCATCTGGTATTTTTATATTGTTTGTACCATTGCTCAGAGGGTTGATCTTACATATTTTCAAATATTCTAGTTTACTAGAATTAGGTCAGTAAGCTTCTATTTGTTAAGAAGGTTGTAGCCTTAAGTTTTACGTTATATGTAGATTTACAGAAAAATAAAACAGTGCCCCAGTATATACCGCACCCTTGTTTTCCTTGGCCATCCTTATTCTATTTCCGTTCCATTCTTTTTTTTTTTTTTTTTTTAAAGATTTTATTTATTTTTTCTAGAGAGCGAGCGAGAGAGAAACAGCATGAGAGGGGAGAGCGTCAGAGGGAGAAGCAGGCTCCCCGCCGAGCCGGGAGCCCGATGTGGGACTCGATCCCGGGGACCCCGGGATCATGACCTGAGCCGAAGGCAGACGCTTAACCATCTGAGCCACCCAGGCGCCCTTCCGTTCCATTCTTTATCTGGCCTTGTTCTTTCTGAGATAATGACCTGAGCTGAAATCAAGAGTTGCATGATTTTCCCACTTACCTATACTGGTGGTTCTCATACCTTAGGCTGTTTTGAGAATCACTTGGTGGGTTGTTTAAAAATGCAGATTACCTTCTGAAGAGACTGATGAACACAGCCAGGGCATGGGGACAGAAGCCTGCATGACCTCATGACCCTGAGATCAAAACCCAAGCTGAGATCAAGAGTCAGATGCCCAACTGCCTGAGCTACCCAGGTGCCTAGAAGCCTGCATTTTTTAACAAGGAGCTTAGGTGATTCTGATGCAAGTAGTCTGCAAAGCAGAGAGAAACACTGTTTTAGCTTCCTTCTTTCTGAAGCCTTGCTAAACATCCTGGTTTACTTCAAAGTTCTTAATAAATTGCCTGGGTGGCTCAGTTGGTTAAGCATGCAACTCTTGATTTCAGCTCAGGTCATTATCTCAGGGTTGTGAGATGGAGCCCACGGTGGGCTCCAAGCTGAATGTGGAAGCTGCTTAAGGTTCTCTTTTTTCCCCTCTCCCTCTGTCCCCCCGTCCCCCCCCCCCCCGGCCAAAAAAGAAAAAAAAAAACTACTGTTAGTGTCATCATAGTGAATACCAATTTTACTGCTCTGGTAGCATTAAAACACTCAGGTTATTCATAAGAGCACTGTGGTGAGACCTCCCATACCAAATCCTCTTGGCCTTAGTTCAGCCACTCCTGTGGCAACCAGTTTCCAGTAGGAGTGGACAACTGCACTTTGCCTCCTGTTCCAGAGACCTCTTTCTTCCTGCTCCTTCTGACAAGTTGCAGGAACTGCTTGGCACTTAGGCATGCACAAGCTGGAAGAAGTGTGGAGCCACCTTCTCCCTACTTCAAAGACAACTCAGAGGCACATTTCTTAAGGCTCCCCAGAAGGTCCCTCAAGATCAAGACTAGTACCTATGTGATGTCCAACTCCTGCATCCTTGATTGACTTTCCTTTCTTCTGTTTCCTTTCTCCATCACTCCCGTACCCTGGGATCACTTCCCAAATAAACGACTGCATGCAAACTTCTGTTTTGGGCTCTGCTCTTAGAAGAACCACGGCTAAGACAAGCAGTAAAGTAACACTGGCAAGCAAAATGATGACTTCTAAGATTAGTCTATTGTAACCATATATTTTACTTTGTGAATGCCTACATAAAGTTTTTTGTTTCTTTTTTAAAACACTGCTGGTTAGAATAGACCAGGGCTATCAACTATAAAGCTGGAAACATAATCATAATCGAATTCCCTAAAAAAGCCACAAACTTGTTTTACAGCCTTAAGTTTTTATCCAGGGCTACTGCTATAATTTTTTAGTATTCAGCTTCACTTTGAAAAGCTAAGCCACTTACATGAATACGTCAGTAGCATCTTCATAAAAATCTTTTCTGTTAACTTTAGCTCGAAGTAAGGCTTTATCTTTCCATTCTGAATCTTACTGTACAATTCTAAACTGGTCCATCAACTTTTTTCTCCTGCTTTTTGCAAATATCAGTGTTCTCACTTAAAACTAGTTCTTGGTTTTTGTCTTTCACTAGAGAAAATGTTACCACCTCTATGACAAGAGGTTTTCTGTGATAAGTCTGAATTTTGCTGTATTCTTGGTTGGTTCCACTTCACAATAGAGTATTCAGATATCTTTTACACATACAATACTATTTTAACTTCTATAAGCTTTGTGAGTTATAAATGAAGGGCAGAGAAATCAAGTAATTTGCCCAAGACCCAATATAATAAATATTAGAACTGGAACTTAAATTCTGGTCTTCTGATTCTGAATCCTGTGTTCACTTGAAGGTGAATGATCCCAGTCTGAAATGACTGATGTTTCCAGTATGGACTGACTGAACTTTTATCAAGAATATTTTTTTTTTATATTCAAATAAGGACTCAGAAAAAAAGATAAATTATAGGCATAGAGAGAAGCATTTATCTTCCATCTACCTATAAATGCTTAACAGAAAAGTAGCCCCTTTTTTACCTAGCCCATTTTAATACTTAAATATACATAATAGACATTGTCTTTAAAAGACAAAAGCCCAATAAAAACAGGGCGAATCGTTCTCTACATAGTAGTAAATAGGTTTTCACATAATGGACTTATATATGCTCTTGTTTGTCAATATGTTAAAATAGAAACACTGTTAAAATAGGAACAGTATCTGTTCTAATGAACTGCATAATTTATTTATAAACTTTTTTTTCCCCAGCACAAATTCATTCTTGCTTTGGGAAGATGCAGGTTTTAAAGATGAAATTATCCTTCTGCAAATTATAGATACACAACATTTAAAACAATGTTGAAATTCTATATGTTCAACTCCAGTTGGCAAAAAGAATTTTGAATCTTCAGCTAAACTAGAGGCCATCAGTCTTAAGATTTCCTGTTATATTTGCTATAAAGCATCTCAACAGATGGATTCCAGAATAGGTCACAGAACTGTGAAAAGAAAAGAAAAATTTTCTTATTTCAGATATAGTAATATATTTGAATTCATCTAACTTAAAAACTGCTTAAAAACTCTTGAGTTCCACGTATGAAACCAAATGTCTTAATTTGTTCTACCTTTCCTCTCTTCCACCAGCCTCTTGTATTCGAAATCTGATGATCCACATTATCTGATCAATTTCCTTCCGGATCCTAAAAATTTCACCGTATCTACAACTTTGCCTTTTATTAACCAGACTAAGTTTTTTTTTTTTTTTAAATTGAGGTATAATTGACACGTAACATTAGCTTCAGTTGTACAACATAATGATTAGATACTTGTATATATCGTAAAATGATAGCAGTAAAGTCTAGTTAACATCTGTCATCAAGCATAATTATAATTTTTCCTTTTCTTGTGATGAGGAATTTTAAGATCTGCTCTCAGCAACTTTCAAATACGCAATACAGTATAATTGTCACCATGCTATATATCTCAATGACTTGATTATTTTATAACTGGAAGTTTGTACCTTTTGATCCCGATCACCCATATCTCCTATCCCCCAACCTCCACCTCTAACAACCACCAATCTCTGTATCTATGATTTTGCTTTTTTGTTGTTTCTCAAATTCCACATATAAGTGAGATCATATGGTATTTGTCTTTTCTGCCTGACTTATTTCACTTAGTATAATCCCCTCAAAATCCACCCATGTTGTCACAAATGGCAAGATTTCATTCTTTCTTATGGCTGAATTGTATTCCATTGTATATATATCCACACTTTCTTTGTCCATGCATCTACCAATGGACAGGCTGTTTCCATATTTTGGCTATTGTAAATAATGCTGCAGTGAATGTGGGGGTGCAGGTATCTTTTTTAAATTAGTGTTTTTGTTTTCTTCAGATAAATACCTATAAGCGGTATTTTGGGATCATATGGTAGTTCTATTTTTTTTTTTTTTTTAAGATTTTATTTATTTATTTGAGAGAGAGAATGAGAGACAGAGAGCACGAGAGGGAAGAGGGTCAGAGGGAGAAGCAGACCCCCGCCGAGCAGGGAGCCCGATGCGGGACTCGATCCCGGGACTCCAGGATCATGACCTGAGCCGAAGGCAGTCGCTTAACCAACTGAGCCACCCAGGCGCCCTGGTAGTTCTATTTTTAATTTTTTGAAGAACCTCATACTATTTTCCATAGAGTCTGCACTAATTTCATTCCCAACTGTGTACAAGGGTTCCCTTTTCTCCACATTCTCACCAATGCTTGTTATTTCTTGTTTTTTTTTTTTTTTTTGCCTTTTTGATAATAGCCATTCCAATAGGTGTGAGGTGGTATCTCATTGTGGTGGTTTTGATTTGCATTTCCCTGATGGTTAGTGATGCTAAGCATCTTTTCATGTTTTCATCTTTTCCTGTTGGCCATGTGTGTGCACTCTTCAGAAAAATGTCTATTCAGATCCTCTGCCCATTTTTTAATCAGATTTTTTTTTTTTTTTTTTTGCTATTGAGTTGTAAGGAGTTATGTATTTCAGATATTAGCCCCTATCAGATACATGATTTGCAAATACTTTCTTTCATTCAGGAAGTTGCCTATTCATCTTGTGGATGGTTTCCTTTGCTGTGCAGAAGCTTTTTTTACAGTTCACTGTAGTCCCTCGTGTTTATTTTTGCTATTGTTGCCTTTGCTTTTGGTGTCGAATCCAAAAAATCATTGCCAAGTCTGATGTTAAGGGCCTATGTTTTCTTCTAGGAGTTTTATGGCTTCAGGCCTTACATTCAAGTCCTTAATCCATTTTGAGTTAATTTTTATGTATAATGTAAGACAGTAATCTAAGTTTCATTCTTTTGCACGTAGCTCTCCTGTTTTGCCAACACCAGATATTGAAGACACTGCCCTCCTCTCATTGTATATTCTTGGCTTCTTTGTCATAGTGACCATATATGTGTGGGATTATTTCTGGCCTCTCTATTCTGTTCCATTGATCTATGTGTCTTTTTTTATACCAGTACCATACCTTTTTGATTACTGTAACTTTACAATATAGTTTGAAATCAGGGACCATGATACCTTCAGCTTCGTTCTTTCTCAAGATTGCTTTGGCTCTTTGTGGTCTTTGGTAGTTCCATACAAATTTTAAGATTGTTCTATTTCTGTGAAAAATGCTATTGGAATATCTTCTATTTTTGCCTTTTATTTCCTAGACTAAAAGTTTTGATTTCTTTAGTTTATTCTTCTTGTGACAAAGATTCAACAACCTTGATAATTTAGACCTTTTTTTTGTCATTTTAAAAAAATCATCATCACCATTATTGTGTCTATTACTGTCTACTCATCTTACTATATCCATCCATATGCATCCATCCATTTGTCAGCTGGAAGTGACCACATGGTTTCTCAGGCTACATGGACTTTTATGAATACACTATGATTTTTATGGATACAAGAATTGTATATACCTGCATATAAAACAGGTAAAATATTTTCTGCTGTACTCCTAATTCCCTTCTTGATAAAATACAGCATTTTAGACTTTTTGACCAAAGCTGCTTGCTTGAGAACAGCCCATAATGATTTCTGGGTTATTAAGTGAAGCTATATAGTTTAAAGAAGAAATACACGTTGGACTGTCCACACATTAATTATGGCATCTTGAACTCATTTGCAACATTTCTGTCAATGTTGTAATGTGATTTTCTTTGTCCTTAGAGTCCATTGTCTTTGCTTGGAATTCCACTATATAAAAAGCAATTATACTGTACCTACTTACATATTTCTCCCATGATTTATACAGACAGACTGATCCCAACATCAATTTTTAGGGGCTCTTCACCATTTACACATCTCTACTCAGCTGGGGCAGAGTTCTGACATGAAGTTCAGCACTTAACTTTTGCCAAAGCCTTAAAGGCCAAAGCTTGCTGGCCTATACTTCCACCTTTCTCCTATAAGGATTATAGGAAGAGAAGGAAATAAAACCTGACTTATTTTATCATAATTATTTCATGAATAGGCCAAACTTCTTTCTGGAGGGATGGACTAGGACTTGGTCTTGCACATAAAGCCAAGGAATGTATATAACTCTACTTTCTGAATTGGGTTTTGAGAGCTACAAAGTCCAGTCTGCCAAATTCCTGTATGTGGTCACTATATACAATGAATGTTGAAGTTCTTGAAAGTCACCAGGCTCCTGCATCTCAAGTCTTAGACTTGAATGGCTTCTGCAGTGCCTTGGTCACTTACGGCAAGTACAATGGCAGCAGTGATTCCAGGGTCATACAGCAGAGAATGCTGACATATCTAAAGAAGTGAGTATCTTTAAAAAGTACTGAGAATCTGATACTCTGGGTTGTTGGCCTAACCCTGCTACTTACTGACTTGGCAAGAAAGGAAGCTAACATTTATGATGTGTCTGTGTGTACATCCATTTTATTTGATCATTCTAACAATCACATTTTTACTAGTGAGAAAACAGACTCAGAAAATGAAATAAGTACTGAGAATCTGATACTCTGGGTTGTTGGCCTAACCCTGCTACTTACTGACTTGGCAAGAAAGGAAGCTAACATTTATGATGTGTCTGTGTGTACATCCATTTTATTTGATCATTCTAACAATCACATTTTTACTAGTGAGAAAACAGACTCAGAAAATGAAATAAGTTGCTTTAAAATCTATAGCCAAGAAGTAGAAGAACCATGCAAAATCAAGGCTGTCTGACCCCAAAGCCCATGCTCTTTCTATTTAAACCAATACCTCTCTGCAACTTACTTCATTTCCTTGACCTATAACCGTAGCTGGAAATAGGGATGTTTACTGTGAGGACCAGGTAAGTGTTATGAATGATGTAACCTTCCCCAAGACCATCTGTTTTCAGATAGCTCTAGTTGTTCTCAATGTCGAGTCACCGTCTAACCTGATTGGTCTGATGGCATGTAGCTCAAAGCTATGTGGAACTACTGCTAGATCATTCCCTTGTTTGGAACACTATAATTCTATTAATGTAGGTCAAGAAAACATTGTCAGTTTTTCCCCAGCCCCATTAAACTGTTAATTCAAATTCAGCTTATAGTCAACTAAAGATTAATTTTTTTCCCCAATAAATGTTGCTGTTAAGCCACAGTCATCTGTCCATCTTATGTTTGTGCTGCATTTTTAGTGACGGTCTCACTTCCTTCTTATTAAACAGTTAAAAGAAACAGCTATTCTTCCATGACAATGCTCAGGGCTCTAAGAAGTAGGATTTCATTCCTGCCCCTAGGAGTCTCCATTATACAGATGGGACACAGACAAATGAACAGGATAAATACTTGAATGAAAGTCAAGGGAGAAGAGCATTTTGTAGGAATGACTGAATGAAGGATTCTGACAGGCACGTTCATAATTACAAACAATTTAAATGTGATCTGGATTGGTAGGACCTTGAATGACTGATTAGGGGACAGTTTCATATACAACTGTTACTTGGTTTAATTATTTCTCATAGCAAATACCATATTGCTTTCCTCAAAGAAGTTAGAGTAAGAAAATCCTATGGGAATGGCACTATATCTCTGCTCCAGTACAAGGTACTTACCATATCCAAGGTATAAGCTAAAAGTATAGACTCATGTTTCATCACTAAACTCTATCAAATATCTCAAAATTGCCAGCTCTAGAAATAACCATTCTGTCTCTACCAATGCTTAATTCTAACTTATAAGAAGCATTTCTTTATATTTGGTCTCTTTAAAGAAAAATTTTTATCCCTCACAGCCTGCATGGCTTTCTACTATAGAGATAATTTGTTTTTCTTTGAAATTGAGAAAAGCATGGTAGTATCTTTATTGTGGCTGTTATTTAGCTGATTTTAAAAAGCAAAAATTTTCACTTCTGCTGAGATCTAGGATTGAGCTAGGCTGCAGGGAAGATCCAGCAGGAGCCTGCAGAAGGAAGACAAAATAGAAGGAAGAAAAAAATAAAAGTGCTGATGGGTTGTACCAATAAATCATGGTTAAGTGCATAGTCTTCCAAACTCCTCTTATTTTAAGTGATACCTCAATTTAAGAAACACTATATAATACTAAAGGATGTTAGTACATAAAGTTATAAAATAATTCAACTTTTACCTTATAGGAAACAACTGAGGAAAACATCCTTGTGTTTCAGTGTCAACAAATTTCTGGATCTGAAGCACTTGTTTTAAAAGATGTCCCCTGGAAGATTTGTCAATTTTTGTTAATACCATCTGTAAGAAAACAAATACTTAAGCATTAGAAATTAAGTCTTTTTTAATATACAGTTTTATACATTTTAGCTACAATTTTTGTTTAAAGATTTATTTATTTATTCTAGAGAGAGAATGAGTGCATGGCGGGGGGTGGGGTGGGGAGGGAGAGGGAGAGAGAAACCTTAGCAGACTCTGGCTGAGCATGGAGCCCAATGCAGGGCTCAATCCCGCAACCCCAAGATCATGACCTGAGCTGAAACCAAGAGTCGGACGCTTAACCAACTACACCACCCAGGCACCCCTAGCTACACATGTTTAATAACAACTAGGTGATCCTTGTAAGTTTCTTAATCTCTCTATACTTATTTTTTCATCTATAAAATAAAAGCAACACTCCCAAAAGGAGTTACCATGAAGATTAAATGAATTAATGTATGCAATGTATAAAGCATATACTACGTGTTTGCTGTTTACTGGTGTTTTAACTACACAGGGCCAACATATCTTGGATTCAAGACTAGTGAAAAGGACCCTTGAGCCGTATTTGCAATTGACATAAAACAAATTTCATATGATCACTATATATCTTATGTTAACTAAGACACATAATATTATTAGGTTGATCCATATAAAATTGCCAACTTATAATCATTTTTGACCTACAAAATGGTTCTGCCTTATATGTAATAATATAAAGGAGAAACTAGAAATCAGGCTATTTGTATCTTATATCCACTACAATTATAGGATGACTACAAAATCAATTAAAAAGTAAAACTTTGACCTTCAATTTTCCTGGGGAATTTCTATAAAATTAAATTTCCTGACTATTCATTTATGCTTTTCAGTTATAAAAAATGTTAATGGTAAAAGGAGTGAGAAGCAGAAAGTGTGTGGTTTCTAATGACTTGTGAGTCCCTCCAATTGGGAGTCTTTCCTCATAAGAGCAAATATGCTGATATTTAAAAGGAGACATAATTCCTCTATCACAACCTCTTTCCAAAGAAGAAAGCAATATTTCTTTTGAAACTGAGGAAAATGTACAATTTTACAAATTGGTACCTATGATACCAAATCAGGAATACTCTATCACTTAAAACCAGTTTGGCACTATTGGGTATTTTCTACTATGTGGACTATAATCAAACCTTTGGCTCCTCATACTGACTGTAGTTATAGTTTATGCTTCACAGGGCTTTTGCAAACCCCCAAAATTCCATAACCCCAAGAATACAAAAACATCGCTGATTAGTAACATGGTTTGATTTGCATTAAACTTCACTTTTACATTTTAGTGGTTTCCTTTTTTTGAAACCAAATTATAGTCAATGGATTCTTTTCCTTAGAAAGGAACTCTGGAGTGCTGTTTTTTCTGGAAAACTCACAAAGCAAAGTAAATGTGGATACCAACCTACTAATTTGTATTCTATTCTAGGACAAACAACAGAAAAAAATACTGGTAAGATATTCCCAGAAGAATGTAAAAATCCTACCTGTGTGTGCTGGAGCCTGCTATTTTCTTGCAATGGTTCTTAAACTACAAATTACTTTAGCAAATTTTTCAGTTGCAATGTCATTTATACTTTGATAAGTAGTATATGCCAAACTGCTGTTAAAGAGCCACTAATATGTTTTAGACAAATTTTATATTGCCATTAAAAAAAATGAAAGGGAAAAGCACTTAGGAACACTAAATGAACAGCTTAAAAATACTTTACTTTGACTATAATTTTGAAAATTTAAGCTGAGAGAAAGAAAAAGAATATAAATACCACAGAACTTATCTACTAATGGCTGATAATCAAAAAGATTATTTGAGAACTACTCTTGCAGAGACAAGACCTGCTCTCTCACTAAAAAGACACACACACACAAGCATGTGCACATGCATACACACAAACTGGTATTTCCAACAGCAACTATGATTCAAAAGAAATACTTACCACATAAGGTAATGCAAATTCTTCACACATTCCTATGGCAATACTGTCGGTTTTTTGAATTCCGACAACACTATCCACTAACAAAAATGTTCTCATCAAACTATAAGAATGCAGAAATAAAAATTAATGACAATATCAAATATACGCATTCATTTCTCCCCCTGACCCTCACTATCCTGAGAAATTTTCTTTTGAATAATTTTCACTCCAAAATTTAAAAATTTTTTAGGCAAAAGGAATTCTCAGTTCACTAGAAGTTCATCCTACAATCCAATAAATCTCAATGCCATTACTTTCAATAACTAAATTTACTAAATATTAATTTATTTCAATAGCAAGTATTGGACCTAAGATCCTCTGCCTAGGGCTGGACACAAAGATGAGTGAGTCCCTTCCTTTAAAAGCTTGAACTCTAGGGACACCTGGGTGGCTCAGTCAGTTAAACGTCTGCCTTTGGCTCAGGGCATGATAGTTTATTACACCTAGACTACTGCTTCCCTATTATCAAGATGTTTTGCGTGTTTCATTAGATGGTTTAGTGCTTTCATTAAACCATTTTTTAAAAGCATGTACAACACTATAAAACATGTGTTAAACTAAAATGATGTAAAGATGACAAAAAGTTCCGCATTGGGCTCCTTGCTCGGCGGAGAGCCTGCTTCTCCCTCTGCCTGCTCTGCCTGCAGTTCCCCCTGCTTGTGCTCTCTCTCTCTCTCTCTGACAAATAAATAAATAAAATCTTAAAAAAAAAAAAAAAGCTTGAACTCTAGTGGGGAAAGAGACATGAACCCAATTAACTGTAAGTTATCACAAAAATGTCTAAATTCTCAAATATTATTTTAAGAGTAACAGATAAGAGAAACCAGAGACATTATGTTTTGTATTTTTTGTGTGTAAATATTTCATCTTAGTTTCTGTGTAAAGCTACAACGAGCAAGATACTTGTAGATACTTTTTTATATTTCAAAAATTTAATTTTTCTATATGTTGTGCAATGCTTAAAACAGAACTGCAATTTGACTACCTATGGAGACAACAAAGATAACATTTACAGAGGATGTGATATCAGAGGTATTTTTAAAATGTACTGAGGTTTATTTAAATTTAGTAAATACCACATTAACCAATAATTTTTATTTTCAAAATTAGCCACCCACAAGTTTGACATAAGAAAATTAATGAACTCTGCTGAAATACATTTATAGTCTTAATTTAGAAAAACTTTTGAATTTAAGATTAAGCTAATCTACAAGAAAAAAATACGCAAGCAGTACATACTTTGGCCCTAAATATTGTATTGTAGAATATTATGAGAATAAAATGGACTTTCTAAAAGAAGTCATTTGATAATATGGAGTCATAATGTGGAGAATGTTCCATTAATGAAAACATGCTTTTGGATTAAATTTATAAGAAAATATTTTCCTTACTTCCTTCGTTCTTTTAGATAGGTCTCTACCATGTCAACAAAATCTTCGGGAGCTCTATAGCCATAACCTGGCATGTCCACCAATGTAAAATATTTTCCAACTTTGAAAAAATTCATTTTCTTTGTGTGCCCCTGATAAAATAAATGGAAAAATAAAAAATTTCTTAAAATACATCCTTTATATATTTAATGACTCAAAATATTTTCAATTCAATCAGCATATATTTATTAAAAGCCTAAGTGTTCTGAATATAATCCTAGCTGTGCTGCTAATGATAAAGGAAAAGAATATAGAAGGGAAGTGGCTGGAGATAAGCTTAGAAGATACTACTTCTTCCCTCCAATTCATTTTTAAGAGCATCCATATGACTTAAGAAGAACTTTCGATTAGGAATATGTACCCAAAATATGTCAGAGTCTTTTCATTAGCTCTTTCTCAGGGAAAAGTTACCCTATAATGGTGTCACTACATTAGTCAATATTCTCTGATGAATAATATATCTCCACTTTAAAGAGAAATAAATTATGGCACAGATTGGTTAAACTAAAAATACTTACTGTCAGCCATATAGGTTTTCATAAAACCTAGATGCAAAACCTGATAGTTTATTACACCTAGACTACTGCTTCCCTATTATCAAGATGTTTTGCGTGTTTCATTAGATGGTTTAGTGCTTTCATTAAACCATTTTTTAAAAGCATGTACAACACTATAAAATATGTGTTAAACTAAAATGATGTAAAGATGACAAAAAGTCATGGTTTTGTGTCCAATGACACTATTAATCAGAAAACAAAAGATTAAGATAAACAGCTTAAAAAGTCAATTTTTGGAACTTAGAACAAATATTTTCAGAGGGAAGATTTTATAAAACAGTGCTTAGGTTCCCAATCAGTTGAGATGTCTATCCATAGGAAAATGACAGATTAGGAATGTCAAGAATACATTTCTTCCTCACAGCAGGAAGGGAACCCACCCCACCTAGAAATCAGAGTTTAGCTGTGTTATTTGGTGAGACAGAGTAGGCCTAAGGATAGGAGATTTAATGAATTACAATCATCTGCATCAGTGATGGAGCCAGGGAATCAACTATATGAAGAAATGGGGAGGAAGAGAAGACTAGGGAAGCTTCATGGAAGGGTTCCAACGCAAAGAAAGTGGGGCAGTGAGCCGTAGGTTGGTGGGAACGTTTTGCCATGGATAGATAATAAGGTGAGGGGAACTGGGGGTGAGTTTTAAGGACACCGTATCTTAGATATTGGTAGTCTGCATCACTGAGAAAGAGTAGAGGAAATTTAAAAAATGACAGAAAGCTACTAGAGCAGACTGGCTGGGATAATCACATAATTTGGCCCTGGGTAAACTGGGGTCTGCCCAATATATATACGTATATGTATGTGTATATATCTGTATCTGTATCTACACCTGCATTTAAGAGACAAGGGGTAGTAAGAGAAGGGAGGGAGAAAGGAGTTAGCAAGGTATACAAAATTATAGGAGGGAAAAGCCACTTCAAAGCAGTTTCCTCTAAAACCAGGGTAGGACTAGATGATCATTCTTAAAGAAGCAAATATAGAATGGCAATAGAACACTTTATTTGGCAACTTTTTGGAAAAGATTTGGACAAAAGATTTCCTCAAGAAACTGGCAAGACAGCTAAAATAAATCCAGACATACTTCCTTCTTCTTCAGGGATATATATATGGGCATCAATAAAATGTCTTACTTTACTACTTGTTTCAAAGAAATCACTGTTCTAGGAACTTAGCAAGTATGATTTCTTGTACCTCTCAACATTAATTAGTTACTTTAGTCAATTCAGAGATAGTTCAGACATATTTTACATTTCAATATACTGTTTCTTTTATATCCCACCTCCCCAACCCTTTCCTTCAACATACCGGTTTCTTGGAGACTCTGACTTCAACCTCTGGGGCCAGTGAAAATAAGGCTTTTATTAGAGAGGATTTTCCAACATTGCTTCTGCCTATAAAACACACCTTATACAAGGAAAAAGAAGATAACTGAATACTAGGTTTATATATACATTTTTTTTTAAAGATTTTATTTATTTATTTGAGAGAGAATGAGATAGAGAGAGCATGAGAGGGGGGAGGGTCAGAGGGAGAAGCAGACTCCCTGCTGAGCAGAGAGCCTGATGTGGGACTCGATCCCGGGACTCCAGGATCATGACCTGAGCCGAAGGCAGTCGCTTAACCAACTGAGCCACCCAGGCGTCCCTATACATTTTTATTATATGTTGTATTAGCTGAAAAAATCTGTCAAACTATTGTCTTGCCTAGCCATGTAAATAGGTGGCTTATGTTTAGTCGAACCTCAAATTCTAAAATATAGCTACTATCTACTGATACCCGGTACTTTTCAAAGCACTTAATATAAATTTTCTTACCTACTTTTTACAACAACCCTATAAGGTAGGTAATATTATTATCCCCATTTTACAAATGATAAAACTAGAGGTAAAGAGATGTTAAATAACTGGCCCCAAATTATATAGCTAGAAAGGGAAGAAGTTGGAATTTAAACTCAGGACATCTATATCCAGAACCTGTGCCTTTAACTACATTATGCTACTCAAGAATATCTGGGACATTTATTAAGCATTCCATATTTACAAACTTTTTGAAGTTAAAAATTAGATGTCTCAACAAAACTTATTCTAAAGTACAACTACATGTCTGAAACTGCATTTCCCCATGAACTCCCAGAGTAGACTGTAACACCATTGTATTTATGAGGTTATTCCTTCCCCTTGACCTCTTGTTCCAATTAAGCTTTTCTCCTTTAGCCCTCTATAGTGTAGAAAGGAACATAATGTTCCTGATACTAACCATTGATATACATGACTCTGCTTTTTAACATGGTATTGAAGGGGGTACAATACCAATCAGTGGTTCTAGGTGAAGGTGGTATCACCCTCTGGCCGGGAGGCGTTTTGGAAATCTGGAAGGGCATTAAATTAAATGGCTTTTTATTGAGGTTATTTGAATAACCTCAGGTTATATATATATGTATATATGAATAGGACTGGGTGGCAGTGGGTGGGGCCAGGGATGCTATATATCTTTCAAGACTGCCGTTAGTCCTTCAACATGAATTGATCTGTCCTGCATAAATTTCAAATGCTCTGCCAGATTAAATCCAATGATAATATATAAACAAAACTAAATTTTAAGAAACGAATTACACAAAAAGTCCAGTAATTCAGAAATTTCAGTCAAAACACGACGCTATCTCAAAATTATTAAATGACTTACTTACCCCTTAGTTCTATTTAAACTATCATAGCAGTTCTGATTAGAAGGAAAATTTCCACTGCAGTGGTGCAGTGGCAAATAATGAGCTCTCTAAGACATGCATAAAATGCACACTCATGGAATTTCACTAAAAGTTGATTTAAAAAAACCTACATTGTTGCCATGTATATATAATTATTACTTTTGCACGACAGAAGACTTAGACTGGGTGAAAATTACGTACTGATAAGGATCACCACATTTGTGTAACTATTATACTTTTCATATTCTTCACTTTGTCTCATTTATCTCGGCATGTTTTCCCTTACGTTAATTAAAAAGGAAAAAGATAATAAAAAGCCATTTAAATTTCTGAACTGGTTTGGGTTTTACAATCTTCTAGTCTTGTACATTCATTACCAAAATAACAAACTATATATGCTTATTTAGTTAAAATAATTACATGCGTCCCCACAAAGCTAGAAAATCTCTCTCGTTCGGTGACAAGAACAGGTGAGGGCAAAATGCCTGCCCGAGTGGTCACGACCTGAGGGCAGCGGTGGCTCTCACCTCAGGGTGGGGGAGGTCCGGGGCGTGGTCGAGACGCACCGCGGAGCTGAGGTACTCGATGCGGTTGCGGCCCGTGGCCGTGAAGACGCTCTCCGCCTTGGAGATGTCCTCCAGACTCGGGTCGAAGGTCTTCACGTGAAGGTCCAACCTCGAGTCTGGTGTGAGCTGCCGCTGGAGTTCCTGTAGTGGAAACGCGAGCTTCGTCATTTGTCTCGTGGGCAGCCTGAGAACTTCCGCGAAGGTTTGGAACGTGCTGCAAGCTCGGTTCACGCGCCCCAGCGCCGCCGGCAGCTTCAATAGCTTGCCGGTGGGTAGTCGCAAGCCCCGTGCTGTCATTTTCCTCTCCCAGAAGTCCCGCGCTGGGCCCTGCGCCGAGGTCTGGTTTGCGCCTGGGTGATCCCGCTCCCGCTATGCCTGATGGGAATTGTAGTCTCGTCTGGCCTCACACACGCGCCTCAGAGCTGCCAATCCACAGAGGCCGAGGCAGCGGTTTCCCCGCGACGGGGAGGTGGGTGTGGGGACTCGGGGGCTGATCGTTGACTCACGCTCAGCTCCAGACTGACGACTGTGCCTTTGACTTGTGTATCACTGTGGGAAGGTTGTTTGACAGTTTGCAGAGGTGCAAAGACATACCTGGGCTGTGTGGCCCTCGAGTGTCAAACGCGAAAGAGCAAACGTGTGAAGCTCTGGTGGATTCCAGGCCTGTTTACGCCTCACAGTATCCGGTTGTCTCATGGATCATTGACGTTTGTTGACGTATACATCACTAGGCAAAGCTAATTCCGTTGTAGAGCTGCAATGAATATAGAGTCCAAGAGGGAACTGTCAAAGCCCAGGAAAATCAGGCCAAATCAGTATTAAAGGGGATTCAGTCTGGTGGATGGGATGTTGCAACACTCTCTGTGTTCTTGTGATATTCTGACTGATGGTTGGCAGCATATTGGTTCCAGGTGGTCTGTCTGGGTGAACTAGCACCCTCTCCAAAAGATCTAGCCTCCTGGCTAGGCAGGGTGTCAGGGTTTAGATTCAGTATAGGATTTAAATCCTAGTGGGAAAAAGGAATGTGGATTAGGAAACCAAGCCGCTACTTAAATCGTACGGATTGCGCAAACATAACAAGGACGTGAGATAAGGCTTGAATTGATCCAAGGGGATCGCTCCTCCCAGAGAACTGTGGAAATCCCACCCTGGGTCTAGTTCCACAGCACTGAGGTTAGGATGTATTTTGCTAAACTGTAGAAGCCTGGGGAGGCCGATAAATGAGGACTGTATTCATGTACTGTGCTATTATGTACTCCCCTGTATAATACTGTATGTACATTATCTAACAGAGTGATCAGGCACCCCTGCTAGATTCCATCATTTGTTAATTCATCAAATATGTAATGAGCACCAATTATATGCCAGGCACTATACTAGGTGCTGGAGATATATCAGTGAGTAAATGAAACAGGTAAGAGTTTCTGTCCTCATGTTATTGCCTTGAGACAATAATTAAGTAAAACACAGAATATACTGGATAATAAATGCTTAGGAAAAAGCCAAAGCTGAGTCACTAGAGTGTGTGTGTGTGTGTGTGTGTGTGTGTAGAGCTGTAGGAGTGTTGCATTTTAGTGTGATCCTCACAGAGCAGGTGATATTTGAGTGCAAACTTGAAGGAGGTGAGAGAAGCATTCCAGATATATGTGCAAAGGCTCAGAGGCAGGAATGTGTATGGCTTTCTGAAGAACAGCAAGGAGGCCAACGTGGTCAGAGTGGAGTAAACAAGGATGGATGCTGGCAGTGACTCTAACTATTCCTATCAAATTAGTTTGGATATAGACATTTGAACTGAATGTGTATTGTTTTTTGCTGTTTGGCATCCCTTGCATAGAAAGGAACCATCTATTCCCACTCTATGTGGTTCTCTTGGGGCTGTTGATAATAGAACTCTACTGATTACAAGAGGTAAGGTTTGGTCATACATTGTATATATTATGAGAATAATGACTATGTGAGTAATGTGCAGGTGACCCCAACCAAGCCACTCATTATGTTGAAGTTGGATGGGCAGCTGGCTCTGCTATTAAGTCACAGTGCTAGAATGTGACTCTAGCACTCATGATGGCCATTCTTCCCAGCTACATGGAGGACACCTACAGCGCTTTAAGAGACAATGACGCTAACACACAAAAACAATATTGAGAGGTGGGGGTCCAGGCAGTGTGACTCCTGATGAACTATGTTGAATATCATGTTCTCTGTCCCTCAGCTCTTCAATCACACAAGTCAATGTGTTCCTCATCTTGCTTTTACTGGACCT
This sequence comes from Leptonychotes weddellii, assembly GCF_054177405.1. Taxonomy (NCBI): domain Eukaryota; kingdom Metazoa; phylum Chordata; class Mammalia; order Carnivora; family Phocidae; genus Leptonychotes; species Leptonychotes weddellii. Next base: position 140,267,457 of record NC_138369.1, read on the forward strand.
GATTTGACATGGATTTGACTGCAATCAAGAGTCCTGATTAATACAGCATTGTAAGATGTTGTGTGGTTCCTCATGTAAATCCAGAGCCATCAGACTAGTGGGACAGTTGGAGTGGCCTATGTAAATTTCAAACCTATTATAGAGGAGTCACAGTAAAGCTTCAGGGCTTAAAGTACCTGTGGCTGCAGGTTAGGCAGGCCAAAATGTTATCCTCCCTTAATGTAAAGGCTCGAATTCAGGGAGTTCAAGTTTCCCTTCCACTCAGGATATTTCTTCATCCAGTGGGTATTTATGATGTTTGGTAAAGGTCAGCAATCTAGTTACATTGTGAAAATTAGCAGAGTTCAGGATGTGTTTATGGTTCATCCTCCTGAGAAAAAGTACCTTCTGTTTGACAGCTTAGGAGGTAGTTCACCACAAAGTTAACAAGATTGTACTATTCAGTGTGACTTGGGGAGGTATTACCTACTTTGCATACACTTCATGGCATCAGCTTTTATTGCTACAATCTATCTGGCCTAAATGCTATAGTTTTACTCTGTCACGTTCATCTAATGAGAATGGGAAGAACACAGGTAGATCAGTGGCAGGATCTTACCATTAGGACAGGGTTATCTCAGTTGTTCTATCAGTGATGTCTGTCTCTATAATGATTGGCCATTAGTTCCAGAGTGATCTCAAATTATGTTCAAATTCTGTAAGTGTCGAGTTTAGGGAATCCATCTAACACACTGAGAAGGCAAACACTGTAGGCCAAAATAGGTAGAATCAATAATTTCAGAGAGTCAGCAAGCATAGCATACATGTAGATCAACTCTCATCTTAGGCCAAAAATGGTTTGCATGCTCTGACAGAAGCAAAGGCAGAGATTCTAGGAAAACTCACTTCTAGATGCAGAGAAAGGTAATGGACTAGGTCTCCATGTCCAATTTACACACAGATTTTCCTACCGTACTCTGCCCTTGTTTTAGCAATGGTAATTAACGTGCATTAAGTGCCTGCTATGCCTGGAATTGATCTGGGTTCCAGGAATAAAAATATAAGAAAAACATGGTCACAACCTAATTGGGACCTCCAACTCTTGTTTTAGGAAGAAAATATTGGGGGAAAGGAAGAAGGAAGAGGCATTACATGAATGAGAGCAACGTGGGAGAACCTACCACATGTAACTTAAATTGCTTAAATTGTAATAATTACTATCTGAATGGATGCTGTAAATTTAAAATGTATTGAATTATGTGTTTCTCAAGTTTTCTGCACAACAGCTCATTTCATTTAAAAAATGTACATTAGGGGTGCCTGGGTGGTTCAGTCGGTTAAGCATCTAACTCTTGGTTTCAGCTCAGGTGGTGATCTCAGGATTGTGAGATGGAGCCCCAAGCCAGGCTCTGTGCTCATTGCGGAGTCTGCTAGAGTTTCTCTCTCCCTCTTCCTCTACCCCCTGCCCCACCCACGCTCCCTCTCACACTCGCTCTTTCTCTCTCAAATGAATAAGTTAAAAAAATTAAATTTAAAAAATGTACACTAGTTATCCCCTAACATGTTGACACGTTTGTGGCGCACATGCAACATGATGTATGACTTGTTTCTCTAATTTTCTAATTGGATTATAAAGTATTCTTGAGATTTATTATTTTGCCATCATTCAAGAAACAGCAGAGATGTATTTCCTATGATCCTCTTCTTTGGGAACTCATCAAATAATTTGGTTTCACTTTATATTTCATTAATGTACCTTTAGAGAATATCTCTGACTTCAGAGAGGGTTTTTCCTTCACAGAAGCTTTTTGAGCTTTCTTTTAAGGTTGTGCCTGCTGTACTAACAGATTTCTTTAAAGAGATCTGGAGATTAAATATCAGACGGTGCTCATGTGTAGGAGGTAAGTTCTTAGAATGATTTGGGTTTGGAGGAAGGGTAGTGTAGAGCTTCACTTCCTTCAAGGTTGTTTTTCTCAATAGAAAAAAATTATTTTATGTAGTCAATTTTTCTCATTTGTAATTGTGTGTTTGATTTCTCTGCCATATCAGTGTTATTAAAATATTTTAGAACACTCTTCAACTTGTGCTTTTATATTATTCAGATTTGTTTGTTTCTTTGCCAGAAAAAAATATGGATTTTGCTGTTCTCATTGATAACTGCATTAACATTTTAATTCTTATTGCTTGGTAGACAAGGTTATTTTAATGGGTAAATTTGCCTTGTAGTATATCTCTAATCTATATCTTCATTATTTTATTGTAAATGAATGATGTGTTCTCTGGCACCTTGAGTAGATGAGATGACATTCCAGAGGCAGAGATGTTGAGATAGATTCAGATTGTTTAATTCATTTACAGATAGATTTTGTCAGGGGTCCCCAAGATTACTCCCCAGACTTGGTGGATCCTTAGGAGGACTCACAGGAGTTAGCATGTGATTATACTTTTGGCTATGATTTATCACAGTGAAAGTATACAAAGCAAAACCGGTAAATGGAAAGGCACTCAAGGTAAAGTCTGGAGGTAAATCAGCCACAAGCTTCTATGAGTCCTTTCCCAGCGGAGTTGCACAGGATGCACCCTATTCTGCCAGTAATGGGTGAAATGTCTCCCAGGAACACCTGCTTGAGCCTAGACTCCAGCATTTGTATCACTGGCTGGTCATGTAGGTCCGTAGTGCCTGTGTAACTGACTGCAGTCACTGAAGTTCCAGACTCTCAGAAGGAAAGCAGGTGCTTAGCATAAACCTCATTGTGTTGTTCATACAAACAGTAGAGGTACACTGAGCCACCATTATCATTTAGGGAACGTTTTCTAATCAAGTTCCCAGACACCAGCCAAGGGCCAATCTGTAAACAAGCCTTTCTGGAGACTGCAGTCATAAGCCTGCTATGTTAACTCTTTTCTGTACATAGATTAAAAGGTAAAAAATTTATTTGAGAGAGAGAGAGTGAGTGAGTGTGAGTAGGGGGAGGAGCAGAGCAGGGGGGAGAGGTTGGGGGAAAGAATCCCAAGCAGACTCCATGCTGAGCACACAGTCCGATCCGGCGCTCAATCCCACAACCCTGAGATCACCACCTGAGCTGAACCCAAGAGTCAGAGGCCCAATGGACTGAGCTATCCAGGTGCTCCTTTAGGTAAAAAAAAAAATAAAAATAAGAAGTTTCTCATCTGCACTTATTATGAGATTGTTTAATTGTAGGGAAGTTATATTGCAGGTTCTGTTCTAAATACAAATGACTTCTCTGGAGATTTTTGAGAAAAGTGGGATAAACCTACTCTAGTCTTTTTAGTAGAACATGGCAAAACTAGAACTTTGTGGGAGATAGCTACATCAGCTACCCTTAATGAAGTATGGGGCCTCTAGAGAACAGTTTGCACTGAACAATAGTGGTTGAATTGGTATGAACAGCAGATCCTAGGTTGACTAGGTGCACCCTGGGGTATTTAGCTGCTGTTGAGTGCAGCTAGGTCCTTGACCATTCATTCCCTCCAACCTGCTTACTCACCTCCCTCATGGGCCGGATAATATATTACAAAAGATTTTTTTATGATTACTTTTACAAAGGAGTAATGCCTAGGGTAGAGGTATCAGGCAGTTACCTGATAGGGCAGGATCTCCTGGATGGAGGGCACAGGAGTGGTTAAGGGTAGAATGTAATGTTAGATTGTTTTTATGCTGTGATGTACCCCTCTACTACCTAAGCCAGTACAAACCAGGGCCTAGACTTTCACTCTTCTCCCTGGATGTTCATTATCTGCCAAGGTAGTTAACTGATTTTACCATGATAAGATGAGCTCACAGACTCACATTTTGAACCCAGAAGGAAAAAAAAAAAATCATTCTAGAAGTAGTAGAGTGAACAGACCTGGTGCACAAAGAATTTAAAATAAAAACAGTAAATATCCTCAGAGAGATACTGGAGAATATAGGAAATATGAAACAGGAAGCTTCAAAGAAGAACGAATTGGAGATATTGGGTATCGATATATTATTGTTGAGGTAAAGATCTCAATGGATGGGTTTCATAATTGAATAGCAGAATGAATATAGCTGAAGAACAAAATAGTGATGTGGACAGTCAGGTTGGAGAATATTCTAAGAAAGGGGTAAAATTCTAAGAATTAGGAGACAGTAATAGGATAAAAAATAAAAAAGATGGGGCGCCTAGATGGCTCAGTTGGTGAAGCATGTGACTCTTGGTCTTGGGGTTGTGAGTTCAAGTCCCTGTTGGGTATAGAGATTACTTAAAAATAAAATCTTTAAAAATAAGTAAATAAATAAAAAATAAAAAAGTTAAGAGCTGTAGGGGATAAGAGAGGAAATGTTAATATCAGTATGAAGTCACTGAAAAATAAATGGCGGGATGTTAGTATTTGAAAAATAATTATTGGGGTGCCTGGGTGGCACAGTCAGTTGAGTGTCTGACTCTTGGTTTTGGCTCAGATCATGATCTCAGGGTCATGGGATTGAGCCCTGCATTGGGCTCTGAGCTCAGTGGGAGTTGGCCGGAGACTCTTTGCCCCTCCCTCCCCCTTCTTCTCCCCTCAGGCTCCCTTGCACTCTCTCTCAAATAAGTAAATAAATAACATCTTAAAAAAAAAAAAGAAAAGGGGCACCTGGGTGACTCAGTCATTAGGCATCTGCCTTCGGCTCAGGATCGAGCCCCGCATCGGTTTCCCTGCTCAGTGGGAAGTCTCCTTCTCCCTCTCCCACTCCCCCTGCTTGTATTCCCTCTCTTGCTGTCTCTCTCTGTCAAATAAAAATTAAAAAAAAATCTTAAAAAAAAAAGAAAAAGAAAAATAATTACTGAAAGTTTGTGGAATGGAAGATGTAAGACTTCAATTTGAAAGCGTTCGTAAAACAGAATAGATGAGAAAACTCTATACCTAGATATATTAAATTCACATTTTAGACCACTAAATTCAAAAAAAGCAAGTGCTGCAAGTTTCCAGAAGAAAAATGCAGGTCAACTACTAAGCAATAAAAGTCAGACTGAATTTTCTGAGTAGCAGCACTGGATGCAAGAAGAGAGTAAAGTAGCATTTTTAAAGCATTGAAGAAAATAAAAATCAAGCTAAGCAGTGACGCATGAAAACATATTCTAAAATCCAGAACTAAAACTCTAGTCTAGATCAATGCTACTCAAAGGGCCAATCCAAAAACAGTTTGTTGCCCTTATCTTGATAAGATAAGGAGCTTGTGTGGGAATGTACATCAAATCAATACACTGCTTTTTTATTGAGAAAATCATGCTAAGAAAAAAAAGTCAGCTGAACTAAATTGTGTGCTTAGTAATAGAGTGATTTACACCGGCATAAAGCTTTTTTTTTTTTTTTTTCCAATTGCAAACTGATACCCGTTTGTAGACCAACGCTGCTTTGTGGACCATCTTTTCAGGAGCACTGCTCCGGAAGCTATCAGCACGTGGTGAGTGTGGGTGAAGGTGTGCAAGACCCTAGGGACAAAAGAGTGAGCTTAGACATTTGTCTTGGTTTTGTGGTGGAGAAAAGATGTAGGTATTGATAAACCTTAACAATTTATAGGGAAAAATAAGCATATATATGAACTTATTCAGTTGGACTATCCACCATAAGACTAAAACCAGGATGTAGATCTTTTAAAATAGAACAAGGAAATTGCATTTTTCTAATGGAAGAATTAGAAAAAGATAAGTAAATAACCTTAAAGAGAATGGTAAATAGATAATTAGAAATAAGATGGCTGAAATAAGACCATAAGACCTAATATCACAGCAACATAATAAATATAAATAGTCTAAACCAATAAAATGATAAGATTCTTGTATTGGTAAAAAAAACCAAATAAGACAACAAAATACAAGTTTCAAATCTATCAGATAATTCTATATGTTGTCTTTGAGTCAAAGTTTAAAATAAAAATATGTAGCCTTTCATCTTCTGAACTACTTAATGGAAGCGAGAGGCAGCTGAGGGGATTAATATCTAGAATAAAAGGAACTTTAATATATTACAAAATATATATATATATATATATATACATATATATATAAAATTAACCCAAATAGAGAAAAAGCTAGGCAAAGCATATGAGTGGTCAATTCACTAAGAGGGAAACTAAATTGTGCAGAAACAAGAAAAAGATTTATGACACAATTACATAATGGCTTATGACTCTTCCAAACATAGAGGGACCATTAAAAGAACACCCAGGCTTAATAATAGTAATTAAATTTGGCCATCTTTGATATCTTGCCAGCATTTGTTCTTATACAAACAACAGGTTTATGTTAAAAAATTTTTGTTCCAAACGTATATTTGTTAAGGTAGGAGGATAGAACATATTTTATTTAACAATTTGTTACCTTGATTTATAACTTTAAAAATATTTGGATATACCAGAAGTGGGCCTGTACCTACACTCTCACCTGGCTCCGCAAGTATCAGGGGCGGGCCTGATAAAGGAAGCAGAATTACAAAAAAGCATCATAGCAGGCCTTTATACGTACTGTGGAAGCTTATACAAGTGCTACAGTGGCTAAATGATGTAGTAATTTCCTATTGCTGCTGTAACAAAGGAACTTAGTGACTTATAACAACACAAATTTCTTGTCTTACAGTTCTGGAGTTCAGACGTCTGAAATGGCTTTAACTGGGCTAAAAATCAGGGTGTCGGCAAAGGCTGTGATCCTTCAGGAAGCTCTAGAGGAGAATCTGCTTCCTTGCCTTTGCCAGCTTATCTAGAGGCAGCCTGAAATCCTTGCCTTGGGACTCCATCCTCCATCTTCAAAGCCAGGCAGATAGCATCTTCTATCTCTCTCTCACTCTGACTCTCTTCCCTCCCTCCTTCCCTTATGAGGACCTTTATGCTTATATTGGACTCACCCAAATAAGACAAAATAATCTCCCCATTTCAAGCTCCTTAATTTAATCACATTTGCAAAATCCCTTTTGCTATGTAGGGTACCATGTTCACATATTCTAGGGCAGAGGAGATGGATGTCTTTTGTGAAGACATTCCTTTCTTTATCACAGTTGGAGCACGGAATTGGAAGGCAGGTGGAAATTGGAGATCTTGGAGGAATATTTTTACTTTTTACCTTATATCATTTTGTACTACTGTTTAAATTGTTTTTGCCAAAAGATACTACTTTGGTAATAATAACTATTAAAAATATTTTGATCCCTCAGTCATTTTTGTTGTTGTTGTTGTTTTATAGAAGGTAAATTTTATATCATGCATCTCTTTGCCTTGTAGAAACATTATTTCTATGGTCTCTTAATTAAAGTCATTAGGTTGAAATAATCCCATTTAAAAATTTATTTATTTATTTATTTGAGAGAGAGAGAGCTTATGCACACAAGCGGGGTGGAGCAGAGGGGGAGGGTGAGGAGGAGAGAATCCGAAGCAGACTCTGAGCTTCAGCACAGAGCCTGAGGGAAATAATCCCATTTAACAGAGATCCAAATTGGTGTATATAGAGCATAATTGAATTACCTGATATTTGTACTTTAAGGGACTAGCTTTTGGAAGAAGAAAAACAGTGGAATAAAAGACTGTAAGTAAGGCATTAAAAAAAAAAAAGATGTTTAGGAAATATTTCAGCATGTCACTTCCCCCAAACTAGTTCCAATCTGTGTGTTGAGTCTTATTCATCAATACTGATGCCCCAGGGGACAAGGAGTTATTTGCTTCCAAATGGGCCTAAGACAAATATTAAGTTAAATACTCAGTGGCCTATTTCTTTTTTTTTTTTTTAAGATTTTATTTATTTATTTGACAGAGAGAGACACAGTGAGAGAGGCAACACAAGCAGGAGGAGTGGGAGAGGGAGAAGCAGGCTTCCCGCCGAGCAGGGAGCCCGATGCGGGGCTCAATCCCAGCACCCTGGGATCATGGCCTGAGCGGAAGGCAGACGCTTAATGACTGAGCCACCCAGGTGCCCCTCAGTGACATATTTCTAATGCCATCTTGGACAATTCTGCCCTGAGCACTGCTCTAGGACCTGAAGCCTTCTTGGGTACAGGTCTCCCCCTACATTCTTTCCTTGTTCAGCCACACCCTTAAGTACACCCTATAGGCATAATGTCTTTGATCTGCTGTGGAGATATGACCATGACTCACACCAATTCTTAAACCTTCTCCTGGGTGGTCCCCTAACAGGTGCCCAGCCTGTAGGACTATCAAAGCAGGTCTCTAGGGAGGTGGGGTTGCTGAGCTGTACTTGTCCTGTGGCACCGGAGATGCACGTCTGTAAGTCCCCTTAATAAAACACTTCTTGTCAGGGCTGGACTTGTCAGCCTTTTTCTTTAGACGTGTGGCTGAGTGACTCCTTTGGCCTTTGGAGGCCATTTTGCATACACCTCCCTATCATGGAACACCGGGAAAACATAACTTTTCTGCAGTCATAATTATTTATCTCCCTCTTTTCCTGATCATTTCACATTGCCAAACCAGATTTAAGTGGTCATAAAAGACATGATCTTAAAACAGAAATTATTTAATACATGTACAATGGACAAAGATAAAAGCAGCCTACTCTTCACATCACTGCCTACATCCTTTTCCCCCAAAGTATCTCCCAAAAGTCAGGGTGCTGTCCCTCTGGATGGAGGTGTCTCAAGATAGATATTGTGATATCGATTGACTTTTGAAGATGGAAGGATGACTGCTGGTGTTTCCACGGCTGTTGTTTCTAGGGTTCTCGTTTTGAAGAATTAGGGTTTATAGATCAACTTGTGGTGCAAGCTCATCCCTGGTTCATTCTCTCCAGGCTTCTTATAACCAGTAGGGGCTCAGTCCTAATTGGTTTACTCACTCTTAGGACAAATTGGTTAGAAGCTTCTCATAGGTCTGATTGCTTTATCATGCTCAGCCAAGTAAAATATAGAAACAGTAAATCAAAAAAAGAAAGATCTTATCTACCTTTTCTCAGCACAGAGCATTTAACATCTAAACATTTTCAAGTCTCGTAACCTTTTTTTTCCCCCAAAAGGTGAGATAATCTTAACAGTATTCTTTAGAAAATTCCCCTAGACACACTTTCAAATCATATTAAACCACTCCAAAACTATTGGTAGCATATTAAAAAACAAGAATTTAACAAGAAGAAATGGGGCATAAGAAAGAAAGGTCACTAGTAAGAAAGCAGTCAATGGAAAAATAATTTAGATAGATGTTAATGCAGCATAAAGTACTCAAGGAAAAATATCTTAATGTAGGACTTCTGACTTAAAAATTTTTTTGATTTGTTATATGGAATATCTGAGCTTTTACATTTCATTAACATAATCAATGCGACAGGTGACTAAAATAAAGAAAGATTTGAATAGAACAGACTGAAGGAAGTGGTATGAAGTGGAGCAGCTATCAACACAAGAGTTCTTCAGCCTCTGTTGTCTATGTTTTTGCTGCTATCCAAAAGTTAAGTGACATAGTGATTTATTTTTAAAAACCATGCTTTTGAATTCATAATTTTATCCTCTTTTTTTTTTTTCTCTAATCCAGTACAGTGGAGACGGGGAAAATGGTCAAGTTCAGGAAATATTTAAAGGAGGAATCAGAAAGTTTTACTGAGGGATTGTGGGAGATGAGTGATAGTAAAGAATCAAAGGATGAGACTTCTATATCCAGTAATGGCAGACAGAAATTTACACCAACCTTCCCAATGAAGGAAAGTAGAAAAGTTAGAAATAATAATAATTATTAGAATAATTCTGTTGGAATTTACCAGGGAACTTGCAAGGTAACAAAGAATTACCTGACCAAGATTGAGAAAAAAATATATGGATTGGTGAAGCTGGTATTTGGAACTACTTTTACTTCAGGATATTCATTAATCTAGAGGAGGGGACTGAAAGATTAAGGGGTGTTTAGACAGTCTCTTGGGGGCAGGGAGAGGAGGGAAGAAGGGGGAGAAAATAAAACCATTCCTTACATAGACTGCAATCTAGCTTTGAGGCATCTGGTGGTTTACAAAATCTGTCCTTAAAATTGGATTAAGATGATCCCAGATAGCTAAATCCACAGATTCAATGAACATTGTCTCTGGAGAAAGATAAAATCATTACAGGGCCTCAAATTATTTCTACGATTTGAAAAGCAACACATAATACCTGGCACAGGAGGAAGCGAACTTCACAGAAAGAACCAAAAGAAACAATAGATATTTACCCACAGCCACTCTAAATATTGGAATTATCAGACAGAGACTTTAAAATACTCTTTTAATGTTCAAAGAGACAAAAAAAAAAAAAAGCAAAATTAAAAGTTTTGGTAGAGAACTAGAAATTATAAAAATGACACCAGTTTCAAAAAAAGAATAAATAAACATTCTAGAATAGAAAAAAACAATTCAGTAACCAAAGACTAAGTAGCAAAACTGAAGTGTGAATTGGGGAAGTTCAACTTCAGGGACCATAGTCTTAACAGCTATTTCAAAACTAGGAAAAAAATTCGAACATTTTTAAACTTCCAAATTTAACTCTTTGAAGTTCAACCAACTTAGACTATTTTCTAGTTATTCATTGAAAACGTAGCATCATCTTATAAAAGATAGCATGATCAAATATGTAATCTGGAAACAAAAATTTTAAGTCACTTAAATATTAAAACTATGATAGTTCAAAAGGACATTTGTCATTCTCCTGAGAAAGGTCCGTTGTAAATTAAAGTGCAGACAGATATCAGCTTTTAATGTTTCATATTCTTTTACTAGAAAGTTACACAGAAATAACTTATTATTAATTTAATACTGTCTGAAACATTTAAGGTGATTGCATTTAGCTCATTTTGGAATATTTCTTTTTAAAATTTCCTGTCCCTTCTTGACTCTCTTTTTAGAATAACTTTCCTAAATGTTAGGTTTTAGCCATGGTATATGACTTGGCTTTTCATTCTTTTCAATTCATTTCTGTATTTTTCTGGACTTCCCCTTCCCAGTTGTCATTCGTAGATGAAAATAACATAACGGCCTCTAAAGTCCACCCCCCATCCCCCACTGTGAGAATTGCCCTCTAGTCCCGAAGTGGCCAGAAATCATCTAAGAAGATTCACCAAGGGGTGCACAAGGGGAATGAAGCAAATCAAACACTTGATTGAGGGGCTGATCAGGAGTTTACAGAAAGGGGTAATTGTTGGGGGGTACCTCCAGCTATCCCTCCCTTTTCTAAAGCGTCGGGGTGGGGATCCCTTTTTCCTTTTAGGCCTGCACCTTAATGCAGAGCTCCCCCTAGGTTCTTTTTCTTTTTGAGAGAGAGAGAGAGAAAGCCTTGAGGGTGGAGGGGGGGAGCAGCAGCAGAGGGAGAAGGAGAGAGAATCTTAAGCAGGCTCTATGCTCATTGCCTGAGCTCAAGACCCTGAGATCATGACCCAAGCCAAAATCAAGAGTCCCATGCTTAACACACTGAGCCACGCAGGCGCCCCGGTTACATTTTCAACAAGATTTCTATTCAGTAATTTGGTTTCTTGCGGATGAAAGACAATTGGTTGACTGGCATACCACTGTACTTGAGACCAGAATTAGATCAGATTATTTTCCAACATTTATCCACATGGCAGGCATTGTGAGGTACCACCTGATTCCTTCAGTGAAGGATTTTTTGCTCCAATGTTGAGAGTATTGTCAGTTAAAGTCAGACCCTTCATGGATTGCCTCACCTAACGACATGCTCCTTCTTAGAGCTCTATCTAATGACTGATATATGCAGGAATATAAAATATGGCCATTTTAGCATAACAGAGGACAACTCTAAAGGGTGTTTAAGCTCCAGAAGTCCCCATGGGGATAGCTGAACTTGTGGGACTACCTTATTGTTTTATTTCTGGCTCTGCCCACCTCAGTTCCTGTTCCTTCATTTTCACAAATGATGAGTTCAAGGTTATTCCTTAATAAACATCTTTCACACTAAACTCCATTTTAGAGTGTGCTTTCCAGGATACTCAACCTATGAAAATTTTATCTCAAATTTCCCTGGAATGAGGCATGGAATCTATTTTCCATACATCTATCTATCCATCCATCCATCCATTCATTCACCAATCCAACCATCTCTTTACACTACTATTTTTATTGAGCCATCTGTTTCTCAGAAGATTATTATTCTTTTCAATAATATTTTTTTAGGTCATAATATCTATACTACCCATCAAGTAGTCATTTGTTATGTTTCACTAGCTTCCAAAAGATGTAAATAAATGTGCAATGTGAGGTATGCAATCAAAATCACATCAAAACATTACCAAAATCTCAAAGTACTGCTATTACTGAATTTATGAAATAAGTTTATGAAAACATTAGCTTTAGTTTCACCAAATTATCTCCAGGGGGCAGCAGAGAGTAATATTAAATTAGTAAATCTGCAAATAGATTATTGGAGACAAAGCAGTTTTTTTCTTCCCTTTCTTTTCTTCCTTCCTTGCTTCTTTTCCTCCCTCCCTCTTCCCCTCACTCCCCACTCTTCTCTCTCTCTCTCCCTCCCTCTCTCCAAAACAGACGACTACGAAGCTGTAGGAGTGCCCAACTGTGCAAAAGAGTGAGTGAATAGTTGAACAAACAGATTTTGGAGAGGTGAGGAGTGTAGGAGATGTATTGGAGATAAGGCAGAGAGTTAAAACATAGGTAGTAAGTTAATTAGTCACATAACTAAGGGATAGACATTGGGGTGAGATTTTCTGGGGTCGAATCCTGTTTTCATCACTCTTTAGCTGGGTGACTGGACAATTTACTTAATCTCTTTGGCTTCAGTTTCCTCAACTGTAAAATGGGGATAATAATATGCATTTCATAGGGTTGTTAAGAAGATTAAATGAGGCCATATTTATAAAATGCTTAGAACGAGGGCCTGGATGTTAATCTAAGGGTTTGACATATGCTATTTACCATGGATATGATGAGTGAGGCTTAGAATTAATGTTTAGAAAAATATAAAATGTCGTTACTAATTTCTCTGCTCTGGATTTACTTGCTGATATTGCATAAATTTTATTTTCAAACATTAGCAAATTTTTCTTTTTGCATAATCTGAATTTATATAAAAAATAATGATTAATTCTCGTGTGATAGATGTTATGTCTAACTTTTTAAGAATTATAGGGGGGACATCTGGGTGGCTTGGTCGGTTAAGTGGCTGCCTTCAGCTCAGGTCATGATCCCGGGGTCCTGGGATCGAGCCCCATGTCAGGATCCCTGCTCAGCGGGGAGTCTCCTTCTCCCTTTAACCTTGCCTGCCACTCTGCCTATTTGTGCTCTCTCTCTGTCAAATAAATAAATAAAATCTTTTAAAACAAAAGAATTATAGGAATGACATAGAATCAACTGTATATTGGAAGTGAAAAATTTCAAGGTAAATATCAGTGTAATAGTAGAATGTAAAAAATACAAATAACAATTTGTGAGGCTCTTTTAAGTTATTTATCAGTACATTTAATGATTATGCATGGAAGAAGATCCGGGATTTCAGAAGAGCTTGAAACATCAGAGCTTGAATCAGTAAAGATTGCAGAGAGGGGAATTAGAGAATGGGGTAATAGGGTATGGCCAAGAGAGCAGCCATTTTATGCAATCGTGCATTGAATTATCATGCTTCAATTATAGTGGTAATTCATTAGCCTTAAATCTCTCACCATTGTGCCATGAAGGCAGGGCGGAAGTAAAATAAAGACTGGAATGTTGTGGAGTTTGAGGTCCTTGAAATTCTTCACATTGCTAGGCATTGGTCTTTCACCTCTGTGAAATTGTTACATGAGTACTTCCATAGCAGGAGGACAGGGTCGATTGAGGGATTTGGGACTAAGTGTTTAGTAGTGTGATTGTGTGTGAAAGTGTGTGTGTAGGGTAAATCAAGCCATGTGTCTAAGCCAGAGAGCTCACAGAAAGTAAAAATGATAAGGCAAGTAGATATTGGCTCATTTTTGCAAAAATACACATCTGGAAAATTCATCTAAGAAAGGAGAGGCAAGCAGGTACTTGTGTTCTAGGCTGTCAGCACTCAAATCTAGGAGGTGAAAGGATAGGCAATGGAGAACAAAGAGTCAGTGGCAAAAGGCCATTCTTTAATGTGCAGTAAGTATTCAAGATCCATGCAAAGCTTCTACATGATGGACAAGAGAGCAGCATCTTCTTACCTGGTTTCAATTGTGGCTAAGGATGAATCTGACATTGGGGACATCTGACTGGAAAAAGTTTACTTCAAAAGCATTAATAGGCAGATAAATCAGTTTTTGAGCAAATCAACAGTGCAAATTTGGGGGCATTATATCTTAAAGCAGCTCTAACTTATTAAAGCTTACTAAGCCTTTTGTTTTGGCTACCACAACATTAACCAGCATAAGGTAGGTCTTTTTGTCTCTCATGTGCACTGATTCTTTTTTTTAAATTTTGAATCCAATATATTTGACATACAGTGTTATATTAGTTTCAGGTATACAGTATAGTGACTCAACAATTCTGTATATTACTCAGTCCTCATCATGATAAGTGTACTCTTTAATTCCCGTCACCTATTTTGCTGGTCATCCTCACCCACCTCCCCTTTGGTAGCCATCAGTTTGTTCTTTATAGTTAAGAGTCTCTTTCTTGGTTTGTCTCTCTCTCTCTCTCTTTTTTTCCCTTTTGTTCATTTGTTTTGTTTCTTAAATTTCACATATGAGTGAGATCATATGGCATTTGTCTTTCTCTAACTGACTTATTTCGCTTAGCATTATACTATCTAGCTCTGTCCATGTTGTTGCAAATGGCAAGATTTCATTCTTTTTTATGGTGGAATAATATTCCATTGCTTATATATGGACACTTGGGCTGCTTTACAATGTCTTAGCTATTGTAAATAATGCTGCAAAAAACATAGGGGTGCATGTATCACTTTGAAGTAGTGTTTTCGTATTCTTTGGGTAAACACCCAGTAGTGCGATTACTGGATCGTAGGGTAGTTCTATTTTTAACTTTTTGAGGAACCTCCATACTGTTTTCCACAGTGGCTAGCCAGTTTGCATTACCACCAACAGTGCATGAGAGGGTTCCTATTTCTCCACAGCCTCACCAACACTTGTTTCTTGTGTTGTTGATTTTAGCCATTCTGACAGGCATGAGGTGATGTCTCATAGTAGTTTTTTTTTTTAATTGTAGTTTTGATTTGCATTTCCCTGATGATGAGTGATGTTGAGCATCTTTCATGTGTCTGTCGGCAATGTGTCTTCTTTGGAGAAGTATCTGTTCATGTCTTCTGCCCATTTTTAAATTGGACTATTTGTTTTTTTGGTGTTGAGTTGTATCAATTCTTTATATATTTTGGGTACTAACCTTTTATTGGATATGTAATTTGCAAATATCTTCTCCCATTTGGTAGGTTGCCTTTTAGCTTTGTTGACTGTTTCTTCAACTATGCGAACCTTTTTATTTTGATAGTCCTCATGTGCACTGATTCTTAAGTGGCAGTATTGAAGAGGAGTTGGAAGACTGAGGGAGTAAAAGGTTTGGGTTTCTGGTTAAGCTACACCTTTCTCTTGATCCTGTCTTACTCTTCTGCTCTGCTTTTGGGTTCCTGCACCAAGGGGCACAGCTCAGGAGAATCTGGGGCCTTTAGATTTTTCAAGGAGGTGCATTTACTAGAGGAGCACATTCTTCTCTTATTATATTGACTTTCATGGCATATCGTTGGCTTGCAAACTCTTGGTCCCTTTAATGTTTTTCCAAGCACTGGCTTTCCATAAGAGGTAAGGGTGAGAGTTGAGAGGTCAGGGGTCCACTCCTCTAACCTTTGGATGGAGGAGGTAAAGGAATGGGGAAGAAAGGCTCATCCTCCCAAAGCTACTTTGAGAATTCTATGTGTTTCGACACCATTCTGTTGACTCTTAAACCGCTAATTGTAGATGTTATTTTATTTTATTTTTTTAAAGATTTTATTTATTTATTTGAGAGAGAGAATGAGTGAGAGAGAGAGAGAGAGAGAGCATGAGCAGGGAGAGAAGCAGACTTCTCATTGAGCAGGAAGCCCGATGTGGGGTTTGATCCCAGGACCCTGGGATCATGACCTGAGCCGAAGGCAGACGCTTAACAACTGAGCCACCCAGGCACCCCTAGAATGCTTTATTTTAAATGACATTTCATCACTGATTTTCTGACACCTGGTGAAATATTAAGCAATGGGGAAGTTGTTTTTGCTATAGTCCACTATTGTTACATAGCATATATCTTCAAGTACTCCATGCCCTCAAGTGCCCGATTTCAGTCTCAATCAAATTGGTTCACAGGAAGGAAAGCTTGAGAAGGGGAAGGGAGGTGGGAATATATATATAGTTTAATGTTTGGCAAGAGGGAAGATGAAACTGCTAACCTAAAAGAAAAAAATGCATGTTGTTTAATATTTATCCCGTTTGCAGTGTTTTCTTCCCTTTCCTGGAGAGTTTTGCCTTGGGGTAGGAAATTCGTAGCGCATGAAGGATTTCTTTCCTCCCAGACATAATCTAAATGCATATGAGCTAGCCACATTAAGGCAGAGTTGTTTTGGGAAGTCTGAATGCCAGATATGTGACAGCAAAATATTGGTGTTTTTTTGTAATTTGGCTCCAATGATCATTCTGGCTCTTTAAAGGTGAAAGTAACTGACAATAAGTACTAAATCATGATAGAATAATGTCTGTGTCTTTTTCTGAAACTTATAAATAGGTAACCTTACATGGGAAAAAGGACTTTGCAGATGTGATTAAGGATTTTGAGATGTGGAGATGATCCTGGATTATCCGAGCAGTCCAATGTACTCACAAGGGTCTTTAAAAAAAAAATTTTTTTTTTTTTAAGTAGGCTCCATGCCAACATGGGCCTTGAACTCACAACCCTGAGATCAAGACTTGAGCTGAGATCAAAAGTCGATGCTTAACTGACTGACTGAGCCACCCAGGTGCCCCTCACAGCGTCTTTATAAGAAGGAGGTAGGAGGGTTTATAACCCAAAGAGATGTGACAGCGTAACAGAGGTGGGAATGATGCAGCCACAAGCCAAGGAATGCTGGTGGTCCCTAGAACCTGGAAAAGGCAAAGAATGGGTTCTCTGCATGTGTCCAGAAAGAACACAGCCCTCTGACACCTGGCTTTTAGCCCTGTCAGGTCCATTTTGGACTTCTGACCTCTAGAACTGTAAGATAAATTTATGTTGTTTTAAGCCCCTGGGTTTGTGGTAATCAGTTATAGTAAACTAATCCCATGATGATTCTTCTAGAGTTGTAGACCTTATAAGGGAGGATATTTTATTCCAAACTTTATTACTGAGGCTGTGCACCTCTTCTACTCGGGGAAGCTTCTAAAAATTACTGTGACTGGGAAATGTAAAGGGATGGGCCAAGGACAGATAAATATCCCGTTTTGCTTTGTAATCCAAAGTTTAGACAAATCTGTTTATCTTGGGCACATTCAGTGCTTTACTGTAAAGTTGATCTGTGTGCAGCAGAAGTGAGAGAGGGACCAATGAGCTGAAAGAGAACTCAATCAATCTGCTTCCTCCGTCTTTGCTTCAGTGCTTCATACAGGAAATCTATTGCTGTGTCAAGTTCCAGAGAAGAGGTTCTTCTGTTCCAACTTACTAATCAGCCTAAAACACAGAGTGAAAGGAAGAGGCTGGTAGAAAGGGAGTGTCCTGGTGCTGATGGGCTAAGAGGATCCAGCCCAGAGCCGCTAACCAGAGAGAGCCCCACCATGTCCAGAGCTCCTTTCACACCTGTGGGGAGGCAAAGTACCAAGTAAAGGGCAGAATACGAGAAATCAGAAATGCCCCACACTTGGAGAACTTCTAAACTATGGCTTCTACTGATTTTGACTGTCTTCTTAGTGCCTGGTAAGTCTTAATTCTCTGTGAGAGAGCGACTGGAGAATGGCCAGAAACGTGGCTCAGCTTTTGCTGAGTTTTCTTTGCCTTTCTTGTGGAGTGAAGCAAGATAATGCAATCATAGAGCTGGGGGGAGGGGATTACTCTCAGATTTATTTCACTTTATTCTCCTCATTTTGCTCTTCGTCTTACTTATTTTACTTTGTATCCTAAGGTACTATAGATATCTCTATAATTCGCCTCACTGCCCACTTCCTTATTTCACCGTGCCTCCCCCCACTCCGCCCCATGCTTTTCTGACCGAGGCAGAATAAATCAAGTATTTTCTAGTAGGGATCCAAGTCATCTGGGTTTTCTTTGCCCTTCAAAAAAATTAAATAATAATCCCACTGCATTCAGGTCCAAAATGTTCACAGTATAAATTAGGAAACTTCACTGCTTTTAATCGCCGTCTGTAGCCAGGTGCTTTTTAAAATAGAATGCACTCACAGTTTAGTGGTGCATGTGTGAGGTATGTCTATTCATCTTTAAGACGTGTAGGCTATAAAAGACACTTTCTGGATGAGAGGACACTGCAACATCTAGGTTCTCGTAGGAGTTGTAGGGCACTGGGGGCTCAAGGGGGGTGTCCTGGTTTCACTACAGAGGTTGGTAGGAGTTGGTGTGGGAGGGAGTTTTCAGGTTTCACTTTTAGTAAATGGGAGCAGCTGCAAGGGAACAGTGTAGTTGGCATTACATTTTATAATTTGATCATTGAAAAAAGAAAAGACTTATAAAATACTGCCCACCTTCCAGCCAAAAATCTGTTTTCCACATGACAGTCTTCCTGGTGAGCACAAGTAAAATAACCATATTGTATTCCTGTGCCTTTCTATGCAGAATTTTCACATACTTTTTGTCCTTTGATCTGCAAAGCAAACCAGTGAAGAAGGCATGGAAGATAGTTTTCCATGTTATGAAGGTAGAAGCTGAGGCCTAGAGAGGTGAACTGATTTGTCCAACACCACTTGTCAATGGCGGAGTCACACCCAGTCAGGTCTGTAAGCATCACCAGGCATTTGAATAGGCTTATGCCTTTACTAAAAAGCACCACTATTTATAACACCACTGAAAAAAATGATGCCCGTGCTTGGTTATAAGCTTAGTGGACTACTTACTCACTTAAGAAAAATCAAGTGATCTAAATATTTCAGTAGTTGAGATCTGATTGTGGAAAGCAAGGATCCAACTTGGCAGGGAAGCCAGCCAGGCAAGAGGCTATTATTCATGTCAAGTAACACTATGATTTTTGGGTAAAGGAAAAAAAAAATCAAGATGGAAATGATAATCTTCAATTGTAATGGTTTAAAGGTTTGAATTTTAAAACTATTTCTGAATAAAACTAGAAGATACTACATAAATCAAATCTCTGAAAGCTGTGCTTGTATAATTATAAAATTATTGAAATGTTTAGGATCGAGATACAAAAAAGCAAATTATATTACATGCAGAGATTTGCATGATAAATTCACCATGAAATAATTTAGAATGAGAAACAAACTACTTGGGGCATGACTTTATGTCTTTACTACTAATACTGCTTTGTTACTAATCCTGCCAAACAGAAATAACTCACTTTATTATACAAGATAAATTCACAAAGGTGCCTAAGAACTAATGACTTCAGGGCGCCTGGGTGGCTCAGTCGGCCTTCGGCTCAGGTCATGATCCCAGGGTCCTGGGTTGGAGCCCCATGTTGGGCTCCCTGCTCATGGGGAGTCTGCTTGTCCCTCTCCCTCTGCCCCTCCTCCTGCTTGTGTTCTCTCTCTCTCAAATAAATAAAAATCTTTTAAAAAAAGAACTAATGACTTCAATGTAAAACATAGCATTTAAAAAATCTATTTACTTTTCTGTTGACTTATTTGCCTATGAATTCAAGCAATGTGGTAGCTGGTAGACAAGGTTTATAAAAAATACTTGAGGGGAAAAATTAAAACAATGTAAGTGGTACACTGTCCAGCAAGGCTCTCCAACTCTATGTCTGGCCCTCTTCCCTCACATTCTCCTTACTCTAGCCTTTAGTATTCTAGATTTTTTCTTGTGTTCAAATTATATTTTGCTATCCTAATCAATTTGATTCTACCTTTTATAAAAGTCACTGATATTAAGATCCTGATTACTAAAAAGGACCACTTTTTTTCTCCTTTGGCTAATTTTGTTCATTTGTCATTATCTTCCGCTAGAGGGCAGGCAGTAACAAGAAGAGGAAATAAAAATTAAAACAGGGCTGTTGGTAGCTTGAGCAGGTTTGCAAAAGATGGAAAAAAAAAAAAGATGAAAAACAATTGCAAAAGAGAAGGGGTTTGTTTTCATTAATTTCAGTCCTGTCTTCCTTTTCTAGTTTGAGAGTTAGGAATTCGCATAACGTTTTCCTCTAAACATCTACACTTCAGCAATTAATAAAGCAATAAAAAGTATTAAGAACACTGAATTATTTATGGGGTGTGTGTGTGTGAATAGTGCCTAAAAGTTATTAGCAATAAAAATTAAGGAGATCAAGGTAAGATGAAATAATTGGAGAACATTTTAAATTGGTCAGTCTTGAAATTATCTATGAATCTAGTAAAATCCAAAGATGGGAGATACAGGGGGTTGGAGTTGTTGAAGTCTTAATGGAGGAAATGGATCTTGAATGATAAGTTTGGATAGGTGGGGAAAGGCAAATGTTCAAATTGAAATTGAATGTATTGTATTATTAAATGCCCTTTTGCTTCCAAATTTCATCCATGCATTGAATATTTTGGTGCTTTTCATTTTCTCGGTAAAATCTCAATCTCTGGGCACCTGGGTGGCTCAGATGGTTAAACGTCTGCCTTTGGCTCAGGTCATGATCCCAGGGTCCTGGGATTGAGTCCCACATCGGGCTCCCTGCTCAGCAGGGAGCCTGCTTCTTCCTCTCCCTCTGCTGCTCCCCCTGCTTGTGCTCTTTCGCTCTCTCTCTCTCAAATAAATAAATAAAATCTTCAAAGAAAAATCTCAATCTCCTTTCCCTGAATTTCTAGATTCTTATATAACTTTGTGTTAGGTTTAAAGGTTTGTCATGAGGTATACTTTTTTTAAAATTTTATTTTATTACGTTATGTTAATCATCATACATTACATCATTAGTTTTTGATGTAGTGTTCCATGATTCATTGTTTGCGTATAACACCCAGTGCTCTATGCAGAACGTGCCCTCTTTAATACCCATCACCAGGCTAACCTCTCCCTCCACTCCCTCCCCTCTAGAACCCTCTGTTTCTCAGAGTCCATAGTCTCTCATGGTTCGTCTCCCCCTCTGATTTCCTTCCCTTCATTTTTCCCTTCCTACTATCTTTTTTTTAATTAACATATAATGTATTATTTGTTTCAGAGGTACAGATCTGTGATTCAACAGTCTTGCACAATTCACAGCGCTCACCATAGCACGTACCCTCCCCAATGTCTATCACCCAGCCACCCCATCCCTCCCAGCCCCCACCACTCCAGCAGCCCTCAGTTTGTTTCCTGAGATTAAGAATTCCTCATGTCAGTGAGATCATATGATAATGTCTTTCTCTGATTGACTTATTTCGCTTGGCATAATACATGATGTGTACTTTTAACCACTAGCTGTGTCATCTTTAAGAAATTGTTTACCCTCTTTAAGTGATAATTTCCTCATTTGTGAAATGAAGCAGATGTATGACACTTTTGAGAAATACAGAGTTTTCAGACAGGAAGGGCTTTAGAAACCTTCAAATTAAATCCTTTCATTTTATACGTGGGCAAATAAAGCCTAGCGTTGTTCAAGGAATTACTAAAGATATCACCCAACTTTTTAGTAAAAGAACTGAGCCTGAAACTCATCCATAGTGTCAAACATAGAGGGTAAAAGAGATGTGGCAAGTGTGTGTGGGAAAATAGAAGATTCCTGTCTAGGAAAAACAAGTCAAAGCTAAAATGTGAGTCAGTTATTCTGTCAGTTAATAAGTCAGGGTGTGTCTGTCATGTGTCAGAAACTGTGCTTCCTGCTGGGGATACTTGAACAAGACAGACATAAATCATGCTCTCACAAAGCTTAGAATCTCAGAAGAGAGGTAAGCATTAAATAAATCATTACACATAATTAAATAATGTGTAAGAAGAAATAGAGGGAGACATAGAAATGTGTAATTGGCAAGTCTAGTCTGGTCTGTGAGGATCAGGGAAGGTCACTTTGGAAGTGATGTTTGAGACGAAGATGAGCAGAAAAGAGCTAGGCCAGGAAGAGTTGAGGGACTCACATTCCAGGCAGGTCAAACAGCTTGTATGAAGGGCAGAGGGAGCTAAACTATGACTGCAGTGGTAAAAAAAAAAACAAGGAGAAATCAACTGTATAGAGGTCCAGTTGGGGTTCTGGGAGTGGGGGAGAATGATGAGAAAAAGTGCAGAGAGAAAGATGGGCAGATGAGACTTGGGGGAATGTCTGCATTAATGTGGCTAAGGAGAAAGACGGAGAGAGTGAAGGAGACAGAGCAAACAGAGCACAAGGGTAGTGGTAGAGGCTAAGAAAAAGTTTTTACAAGGAAAGGGAAGTGGTTAATAGCATCAAAACCTTCCAAACAACCTAGGGGTACCAGCCCTGAAGAATGGCCAAAAGTTTGACTTTCAAGGAGCTGGTGACCTTCAGAACTGTGTTTTGAATGGAAGGGTGTAGGAGCCACAGGATTGCTGGTTGAGGAGAGGGTGGGTGTGGAGGAAATGGAGGCTGTGGTCACAGACCACTCATTCTAAACGTTTGGCAGTAACAAAAGGAGAAAGGATCAGAGCTAGAAGGAGAAAGCAGCATCTAACTTCTTTTCTTTCAATCAGCATAGGGGGAAACCTGAGTGTGTTCAAAGGGTGTCATTTGAGAACATTCAGTGATTCAGTAAAGGTGCTTTTCCAAACTGGGTGTGTGTATATGTAGCTGTTAGTTGTTTAGTGATTTATTTTCTTTTTTATTGCCATTTTTTTAGTTTGCCATGCAATGCTACCTTTCCCCAAAGGTTGAACTATTACATAATACGAGAATATCTGGTTATGTGATCTTATTTTGTGCTATTGACGATTTTCAGAAAAAATGTCCAAGTCAAAATAATGAAATCAAGTTATTTTTGTTTTCCAAAAAATCATTCCATTTATTGTTCATTGGCTCCCTCCTAGATGTTCCTCAAGGGTTATTCTAAACCTGTAAATAAGCTAGTTGAGAGTCACCTATAGAACCTAAATCATTAAAGATACTGTGATGCCATCTCAAACCTACTTAATCAGACTTATCAGGGTACAGAGTCTGAGATCTGGGCTTTCATAAATTTTTGCAGGTGGTTCTGACGGGAGCTTGGATTTAAACACTGTCCTAGGTCTTTATCACCCAAACTATCCCTCTTGTCCCTCATACTCAGCAGATGGCTGAGTTGATTTACTCAGTTGAGTGAGTAACTCAGTTGATTTACTCAACTGAGTTGATTGATTTACCTATCATCCAATGTGGATTTCTTTAACTTTCCCAAATGATGACCTTTCTGAGGGTCGAGACCTTACGTCATGCATCCTATCACCCCCAGAGCTCTGCACAGCTACCTGACGCTAAGTAGGTACACTCTGAAAACGTTCGTCAACATGAGCTTCCTCAAAATGTCTGTGTTTGTAACCTCCCTTGCCCTTTCTGCTTCTCTCTTAGAGACTAAGTATTTTCTTCTTCTTTTTTAAGATTTATTTATTTACTTTAGAGAGAGAGAGAAAGCACAAGCTGGGGTAAGGGCAGAGGGAAAGAGGGAGGGAGAGAGAGAATCCTCAAGCAGACTCCGCACTGAGCAGGGAGCCCGACACGGGCTTGATCCCAGGATCCCAAGATCATGACCTGAGCTGAAATCAAGAGCTGGTCACTTAACCAACTGAGCCACCCAAGCGTCCTAGTATCAGTCTTTTCAAAAGCAAACCTCCACTTTGCTTTGGCCTCATTTCCTGCCAGTACCTCTAAGAGGATCCTGCTTTACCATCACTGTTGTAAATTCTAGCTCTCCCTCTTTCTATCTATAAATATGCTGTACTCTCCTCTACTGGATACCTTCTCCCTCCTCATAGTTCCAAATGTCACCCCATCTCTCTCTCTCAGGTTTGACATGAAAGGATAAAGCCCCTTGTCATTCTCCCATACTTTCAGGGTCGAAAATCTTGAAAGAATAAGTCTCCATGTATTGACAGTTGCTTATGCTTGTCTCCTTCGTGTCTTGTACTCGTCCCTCTGTCCTAACACTACTCTCTTACAGCCACTACAGGTCTCTGACCACCTTCTTGTTAGTAAATCATAAAGCCTCTTAGTCCTTAGTTTAAGACTTTTCCCACGTGATTTGTTTTCGATGATTCCTGTCTTGAAATCTCCTCCCTGGTTTAAGGCATTGCGTTTACTTTCTTCTTTTCTTCATCATTTTTGCTAACTCCGCTTCTTCCAACAGATTCCTAATTATAAATGTTTTTGCAACTCTGATTTTGGCCTCTTCTCTAATTTCCACATCAGAGATGGCAATTTGGCAGCCCGTGGACTAGATCTGGCTTGCAGACACTTTTAGTTGGCTCATGTAATATTTTTAAAAATCTGATTTAGTTGCCAATACCTTAAAATTGGGAGGTTTTTACCCAAAACCCCTGACCTAGTGTCTAGGGTTGCTGCGAGGATTAAGTTAAATTATGTATATAAAGCACTTAACACTGTGTCTGAGTTTTACATTCAAAAGATGGTATCTTAATTATTATTTTGTGGTTTTCAAGTATCTTTCATAGATATTATTTCAAAACTTATTTAATTAGCCCTTAGAGATCAAGGGCTAATTAAATAAGTTTCTTATTATTCTTTCTTGCTGTTCAGTTTTCTGGAATTAAAAACTATGCTGAAATTAATATTCTAGTACATATATCTTTGCATATTGATATGTATGGATATTCACTATCCATTCAACACATTGTCCCTTGTGATCATTGATACACATTTGTACAGCATCTGTCCTGGGCTAGGGAACAAATCACTCCCTATTAACTAGTTTTAGACGATGTGATGGTAACTGCCTGAAAAAAAAAATTAACCCAACAATATGGGTTTTATTAGCACTGTGTCCTGACCAACTGATACAGGCTTTGTGATGATATCATTTTGGAAACTAGGGTCAAATTTGTTATTTACCATAATTCTTTTTGCTTTCCAAATTTTATTCATCCATGGAATTCATTATTGGATTCTTATGCTTTGGACCTTGTTACTTAAACTTTTCTCACTCTTCCTTTTTATAAACAATCTGGGTGGGGCGCCTGGGTGGCTCAGTTGGTTAAGCGACTGCCTTAGGCTCAGGTCATGATCCTGGAGTGCCGGGATTGAGTCCCACATCGGTCTCCCTGCTCAGCAGGGAGTCTGCTTCTCCCTCTGACCCTACCCCCTCTTGGGCTCTATCTCACTCTGTCTCTCTCTCAAATAAATAAATAAAATATTTAAAAAAAAAAATAAACAATCTGGGTGTTTTATTTTTCTCTCTGTGTTGTATCTGAAGAGTATATAGTTACCATCTAAGTCACCTTTCAGCATTATCTTTTAATAACTTAACCTTATCTTTTGTTGGCCTGTTCATATCATTGCTCATTTTTTCCATTGCGTTGTCCATCTCTCTCTTTTTTTTTATTGGTTTATGTGTTTTCTGTGTATTTTTTGGAGGAAATTAGCCTTTTGTTTATCATAAATGTTCAAAATATTCCGCAGGTTTTTGCTCGTCAACATTAGCTTACACATTTTTTTTTCTTTTTTGCCATACAGAAATTTAAAATTCTATGGTCATCTTTTTCAATGTTTTCTTTTGTGGTTTCTGTTTTGTACCAGGGTTAGAAAAATTTCTTTACTCACAGTGACAACTGTCCCAGTTTGCCTTGGACTTTCCTGGTTTTATTTTTATTTATTTTTATTTTTTTAAAAGATTTTATTTATTTATTTTAGAGAAAAAGAGAGTACAAGCAGGGTGAGCAACAGAGGGAGAGGGAGAAGCAGGCGCCCCACTGAGCACAGAGGCAGATGGGGGAGCAGGAGTGCTCAATCCCAGGACCCTGGGATCATGACCTGAGCTGATGGCAGACACTTAACTGAGTGAGCCACCCAGGTGCCCCGACTTTCCTGGTTTTAGCACTAAACATCCTATGTCCTAGGAAACCCCTCATTCCCTGGCAAACTGAGATGTTACTCCATGTCCCATTTAAGATATAAAAAAAAAATTACCTATGTTTTCTTCTAGTATATCTATCTTCTATCTATCTATCTATCTATCCATCTATCTATCATCTATCTAGCTATGATTTCAGTCTTTGGTTCATTTTATTTTGTGTGAGAAGTGAGGTAGGAATCTGTTTTGCTTTTTTTTCTAAATGACTAGGTAGTTTTCCTAATACCATTTATCAATGATATAAATAATTATCCTCCCCTGTATGAATTTGAATGACCACTGTTATCAGATACTAAATTCCTCTATGTATAGATTAAGCAACTGAGGTTCAGAGAGTAATCTGTGCTAGATTGCAGAGGTAATAAATGGAAGAGCCAAAATATTGGTCAATTTTCTTTAATTTTGGTGTTTTTCTGAATTTGTTCTGCTAGAACTTTGGGGTTTCCATCCAATATTTAGTTTATTGAACACCTAATTAGGTGTTGTCTGCTACTAAATTAATACCTTTGAAAATGTAAATCACTTCTATAAATTAAAGCATAATAACAGCATCATTGATGCTATGATACAAAGATCAATTGCTCACATTGTTATGTTAAAAAATGTAAGTACTAATCGTACTTTTTGGGTTTCTTTGAACTTATTATTTTAATTTTCTTTTATATTAACATATATATTGCAGAGTGTATTACGTATGTGCATTTCAAAGAACAATTACACAGTGAATGTTTATGAAAGTTTATGTAAGTTCTACCTCCCAACCTTTGCTGTAAACTGTTATCTTTTGGGATAATCATTCCCTGCCTTTTTTTTTTACATTTTACCATGTATGTATCCAGCCCCAAACAATAACAGTTATTTTGCTCTTTTGGTTTTTTTTTTTGGATTGCATATAGATGAAATCATATTGTGTATATCATTTTATTGCCGCTTTCATTTGCTGAAGAGTATGTGTGAGATTTACTCATATTTAAGTTTGTAGTAATAGTATATTAATATAAATAACTTTTATCCTAAAATTTCAAATGCTTGCAAAATAGTTTTTTTTCCTTGAAAAAGTTCTGGTGCAGAAATAACAAATATGATTTAAGATAAGAAATCTCCTATTTCTTATTTCAGTTTCTTTCTTTTTTGGAAGCAAGGATTCATAATAATGGAAATATTAAGCTATAATATATATGGAGGAGAAAGTTTTCATTTTAAAAACATGTTATATTTCATATGGCTAAAATAGCAAATATTTATTTTTCTTTTCTGTTCTCCTTCTGTAGGAAGATATATTTGTCTCAGGGAAAAAAATTCTGAAATTATTTTATGAGACTAGCATAATAGCAAAAGATGAGATTCTCTTATTTTGGCCTTGGTCTTTTCTTTTTCTTTCTTTCTTTCTTTCTTTCTTTCTTTCTTCCTTTCTCTCTCTCTCTCTTTCTTTCTTTCTTTGTTTCTTTCTTTTTCTTTTCTCTTTTTGTTAATATTTATTTGTTTATTTGAGAGAGAGCATGGAGGGGTGGTCGGAGGAGCAGAGGGAGAGGGAGAGAGAAACCTAAGGAGACTCCTTACTGAGGGCAGAGCCCGATGATCCCTGAGATCATGACCCTGAGATCATGACTCTTGGCTGAAACCAAGAGTCCAGTGCTTAACCAACCAAGAGTCCAGTGCTTAACCAACTACATCACCCAGGTGCCCAGCCCTGGGTCTCCAGATCCTCGTTTTCTATAGTCCCTTCAGACGCGTGTTGTCTGCACATAATAGTACTTTTATTTAGAATATCCTTCCCTCTCTCTCTTTTATTATTGGTTTCTTGTCTATTGGATCTTGTATTAATTACCTATTGTTACATAATAAATTACCCCCAAACAAATATTTATTTTCTTGCAGTGACCCAAGCTGGGGGAGAGAGAGAGAGAGAGAGCGAGCAAAAGCATACTGGGATAGAAACCACAGTCTTTTTATAACCGACTCTTGACACTGACATCCATCACTTTTGCTATATTCTATTCATTAAGTGAATGAGTGAGTCCAACCTACAGTCAAGAGGAGGGAATTTTACAGACATGAATATCAGGAAGAGAGAACATTGGGAACCACCTTAGGGGCTGTCCACCACCTCAAGACTAGGATAAGTTGCTCAGGGTACATTTTTCACACTATTCATTTATTGCTATTGCAATTTCACATAATTATTTGTTTATTTGGTTAATGTTTATTGTTCCCAGTAGACTGAAACTCCATGATAAATAGACATTTATTAAGTGCCTAGCTACTGTAATTGAATAAATGACTATTAATATAGCTTCTAGTTGCCCTCCACCAGTCCAAAAGTTCTAATATACCTGATAGGGGGTCACTCAGGTGCCATTTGGATGAAAACTACTAGTGATCATAATCTGATCATAATCTTAGAAGGCAGAATACATTTCCTTTATTTCCAAAATTTATCATAAAATTAATGCATTAAGCTTCAGGCAGCTTTAGTAGAGAAAAGATTCGCATGAGTCTTTTATTTCAAGCATTTCCATTTGCTATTTATAAATAACAACATTTTGGAGAGAATTGGTGATGCTTTCAATTATTCCTACAGGGTAATACTGCTTTTAAATTATATATCAGAAATAAAATTATAATTTAGGCTCCCTCCTCCAAAAGTTACAAAGTTCATGGATTTTTTTTTTTTTTTGGTTGGCTATCATGGACTTTCATAATTCTTAGATCCCAATGTGAAAACCGCTGCATTAGAGGAAGAAATATAGCCTATTTGGGTGACAATTTCTTTTGAGAATCTGTGAAAAAGGACACAATTTAATTCCACAACTTCTTGCTTGAATTCATTCGTAACTGTTGGGAAATAATACTTTATGTCTAACCTACATCTGCAAGATGCGGTTTTATAAAATGCAATACGAACATTCACTAACTAAAATGTTAAGTTTGGTATTTAAAGCTTTCTGGAGGCAGAAGTAAAGGTTGAAAGTAAAGGTTTCTGTATTGTATTGACTTTACCATACGGTTGATTAGAAAAAGTTATGTGCTTAGTGTAGCTAAATAAAGGTTGTTCTAGCAGTGTAATTTGAGTTTCCAGGTCTTTGTGTGATTAAGATTTCAGCCTCAAAGTTGCATTTATTTTAAATGAAACCTTGAATCTTTAAGTGAGCTGTACTGCTTCTTTATAACTGGGTTTAATACCTCAGTCTGTAATGTGCTTTGAATACCTTTCATGAGTTATTCCTCATTCATTAATTTAAGAATGAGAGTCTATGTTTTGCAGAGGGGAAACCTAGAGTGTATGGATTCATTTAATTATCTAAAATGATTCAGAAGAGAAGCAGAGTGAGAAATAAAACTCATATCTCTTGTATTTTGCAGCCATTGCTAATCCAAAATTGTCTAGCACTATATTTGTTATAATAACTTGTAGAGTTTTGAAGTTTGAAAGCTTGAAACATCAAATGTAGAATGAAATAATTCTATTCCTTGATTTTCCTTATGAAAAACATTAGGATATTTCCATAGATCTCAATGTATTGAAATGTATTTCAATGTATTCTGTATTCTGTTTTTTTTCAAAGTGGTGAATTCATTCAATGTTATATAACAATAAAGATGACAAGTGAAGATGGAAAGACCATAATAAGCAATAAGAATGACTTCTAGTTAGTTATTAGCTTAGAGGCCCCAAGTTCTGTAAAGAAATGTCAAAAGAAATGTAAAAATGGAACTATACCACATGATTCTCTTTTGCAGATATATGGGCATCTTATTAGAGCATAGCAAATACTTTAGGCTCCAGTTTTGCCCCCAGTTAAGCATTATTTTAGCTTAAAATTCATTGTATTAGCCTCCTTACTGCTTTGTTTGCATTCTCCTCAAAGAACCTGCAAAGGAATGAAAGGGCAAGAAATCCTTGACTTTTTCGTTTCCCATCCCCCCACACTGGAACTAATACATGAATCTTAGCAACCCTAGTAACTATTGGAGGATGGCATAATCCACATTCTAATTAGGTTACTAGCAGTTACTTGACCCGGGGCTTTTATTGGGAGTGATGAAATATCAACAATGCCTATCTCTCACTGTTTTAGTCGGGACAGCACAGCAGACCACAGGATATGAGAATAGATAAAAACTGTTTAACCTCACAAAAAAACCATGTGCTCTTTCTGAGAACCTTCCCCCGCCCCCCTCACTGGAGGAAGCCTTTGGAGCATGGCTTTGCACGGTCATGCCCATATAATGTCTGTTGTGTGGGTGGTGTATGCTTGCTCAGGCTTATGACAATGACGATTTGGGAAAGGAAACTTCTGGTGCTCAAAGTGAGTAAGAGGTTTCATTTGTACTAAAATCACAAAGCAATCTTACTTCTACTGATGCTTTTGACTTAGATGGGAAAGTTTTTTAAACATTATTTTCAGTGTCAAGGGTTTTTCCATTTGTGTTTTGTTTTGTGTTTATTTGTGTGGATGCATGTTCTAATGTTACGTGTGTTAAAATCTGATGTTTCTGATACTGTATTTAATTCAATTGAGGGGCAATTTATGTACCATTGACTGCATCCATTGAAAAGGTACAGTTTGATGAGTTTTGACATATTCCTGTGAATCATCACAAACAAGAT
>NC_138369.1:140298561-140321169 GCF_054177405.1 Leptonychotes weddellii
GTGGTGGGTATTGAGGAGGGCACATTCTGCATGGAGCACTGGGTGTTATGCACAAACAATGAATCATGGAACACTTCATCTAAAACTAATGATGTAATGTATGGGGATTAACATAAGAATAAAAAAAATAAATAAATACAATGTTAGCTGCTGGATTCTGTTTGTTTTTTCTTGTTTTGTTTGTAGATGCTACAAACAAAAACATTTATTGGATAGACGAGTGTTTCTTCTATTCCTCCTTTCTCAGAGATTTAAACAGGAACAGATGTTTGATGATGCAAAAAGGTTTTTTGTGCCTGAGATGATCAAAATTTTTTCTTTTTCAGTATTTAATATGGTAATATTGATTTTTGTGAAATATTAAATCAGCTGTCATTCTTGGGTTAAACCCCACTTGGACATATGTATCATCCTTAATTTAAATATTGATAGATTCCACTTACTAAAATTTTCCTTTGAATTTTTGCATCTATGGTCACACTTACCTGTTGTTTTCCAGTAATATTTTCTCTTGTTTTATCTGGTATCAGGGTATCGCTGTTGTTATAGAAAGAGTTGGCACAGAGTTATGGACTATGTTCGTGTCCCTTTGAAATTCAATTCAATCCCCAATGTGATGCAGCAGGAGGCCACGGTTTGGGGCAGTTAATTCAGTTTAGATGAGATTTTGAGGGATCTGTAATGGGGCTAGTGTCCTTATTAAAAGAGGGTGAGAGACAAGAGCTCTCTCTCTACCACTAAGGACACAATGGAAAGATAGCTCTCTGAATGCCAGGAAGGGAGATCTTATCAGGAACCAATTTGGCCTTGATCTTGGACCGCTGAGCCTCTCCAACTGTGAGAAATAAATGTCTTTTGCTTAAGCCATCCAGTCTATGGTATTTTGTTATAGTAGCCTGTGCTGAGATAGGAAGTAATCCCTCCTTTTAATTACTTTAGAAGAATTTGTGTATAACCGGGAGTATCTTTTAAAATGCTTAGCTTACGGGAGTCATATGTGCTTATTATCTTCTTTTGTGAAGGTTTTAATTTCCATTTAGTTCAAAATACATCATAAATTTTTTTAGATTGCTTCTTGACCTGTGGGTTATTTAGAAATGTGCTAATCAATTTCCAAATATTTGAGGATTTTCCAGATATCTTTCTATAATTGAATTTTAATTTCACTCTTTTGTGGTCAGAGAACATATTTAGTATGGGTTAAGATCTTTCAAATTTATTGAGACATGATATGTTATTCTGATAGAGGACTAACTTGGAAAATATTCCATGTGTACTTGAAAATAATGTGTATTCTTCTGTTCTTTGGAGTGTTCAACAAATGTCAACTAGGTTGAGTTGGTTGATAGTGTTGTTCAGATCTTCTATGTACTTGTTGATTGTCTGTGTACTTCTACTGTTGACGAGGTGTAGTAAAATCTCCGACTATGATTGTAAATTTGTTTCTTTTTCCGTGTAGTTCTATCAGTTTTTGCTTCACATATTTTGAAGCTCAGGTATAAAGGGCACAAACCTGTAGGAATGTTACATCCTCTTTATGAATTCACTCCTTTATCATTATGAAATAAAGTTCTTTACTTCTGGTAATAATTTTTCTCTCAGATTTACCATGTCGGCTATTCATACAGCCTCTCCAGATTTCTTTCAATTAGTATTAGTACCATGTATCTTTTCCCATTATGTTCCTGTTAAATTATTCATCTTTATATTTAAAGTATGTTTCTTATAGGCAGCATATATTTATGTTGCTTTTTTTCTCCAGTTTGACCATCTTTATTTTTAATTGTCAGATTGAGACCATTTACATTTGATTATTGACATGCTTAGGTTGAAATCTATCAATTTGCTATTTGTTTTCTACTTTTCTTCATATTTTATTTCTTGTATTCCTTCCCTTTCTCCCCTTTTACCACTTGGAGAAATTACTAATTTTTATGATACCATGTTACATCCTTATTAGCTACAACTCTTTTTGTTGTTGTTTTTGTGGTTGTTATAGGAGCTATAGCATATGCCTTTAACTGATTACATTCTACCTTCAAGTAATATTATGGCGCTTCACATATAGTATAAATGTCTTGCAATAGTAAACTTCCATTTCTTCCTCCCAGCATTTGTGTTATTGTGTGATGCTATAATTTTACCTATTGTATTAATGTTATTACATAGTAAACATACCTAACTGAATTTAACTAATCTAATTTTGTGATTAAAACAGTTTTAGAATATTTCTTTATTTTAATTTTGTATTTTATTTTTAAATATTAAATATTGAAAAGATATAAATATTTTATCAGTCAGTTATCTTTTAAAGATGTTTAAATACTGAAGAAAATCTTACATATTTGCCATCTAGTTACAACATCCTATGTCTTCATTCCTTTGTGTAGATCCATATTTCTATCTGGTATCATTTTCCTTCTGCCTGAAAGATTCTCCTGAAAATTTCTTGCAGTGTGGGTCATCAGGTAATAAATTATTTCAGCTTTTCTCTGTTCCCCAAAGTCTATTTTGCCTCCTTTTTAAAAAGTTATATTTGCTGCATATAGCATTCTAGATGACAGGATTTTTGCTTTTAGTACTCTAAAATGTTGCTCCATTTTCTCCTCACTTGCATTGCTTCCTATGAAAAATTTATGATCATTCTTAATATTCTTCCTGTGTGTCTTTTTTCTCTGGCTGCTTTTGAGATTTTTTTCTTTACCACTGATTTTGAGCAATTTGATTACTGTGTGCTTTGGTGTAGTTTTCTTCGTATTTTTTGTGCCTGGGATTCTTTAAGCTTCCTGGATCTGTAGGTTTGTACTAGTTATCAAACTAGGAAAAGTTGTTTTGTTATTATTTCCTCAAAAGTTTTTTTTCTGTCCCTTTTCTCTCTTCTGTCCTTTGGTGATTCCAAATTTATATATGTAATCAGGACTCTTGAAATTGGCCTATGGTTCACTGATATTCCATTCTTTTTTCTCTGTCTCTCTTTAACATGATTTCTATTTTCAGGGTCAATAATTTGTTTCTTTTGCAATGAGTAATCTGCTGTAATTCTATTCAGTGTATTTTTCACTTCACATATTGTAGCATTCATCTTTAGAAATCTGATTTGTGTCTTAGTTAATGCCTTCCATATGTTGAATTAACCTTTGGAACATATGGACAATAGTAATATTGTACTGACTTTTAGTGTCCTTGTCCACTATAACTTTCATCTGTGTCAGTTTTGAGTTGGTTTTAATTGAATGTTTTTTTTCCTCATTGTGGATTGCATTTTCCTGTTTCTTTGAGTGCCTTGTAATTAAAAAAATTTTTGTAAATATACATAACATAAAATGACCATTTTAACTACTTTTAAGTGTACAGTTTGGTGGTATTAAGTACATTCTCACTGTTGTGTGTATTTTAGGTAGGTCTTTTATTATATAACATATTATCTGGGTTCAAAACTTATGAAAATTTAGTATTTATTGTTATGTTTATATATTTGATATAATATTTAAATATTAATATATTATATTTTATTTTTTCCTGATTTTTCTGTGCTTATCCTTTTCCCCCCCTTCCCTTTAGACTTTACACAGCATTAAAAGTTCTATTTTTATTGTACTGGAAATTACATACTCCATTTCTGTTCTTCTGTGATTCCCCTTCAATATATATGCTTAAAATCTAGAGTTAATCAATATTATCTTACCTAAAGAATTAAAATACCTTAGGACATTTTTACTCCAATTACTTAATCTTCCATCTAGGAGTTAAATTATCTAATTTTGAAATTTTACATTTTTTTTTTAAAGATTTATTTATTTATTTGAGAGAGAGAGAATGAGAGAGAGTACATGAGATGGGGGAGGGTCAGAGGGAGAAGCAGGCTTCTCGCTGAGCAGGGAGCCTGATGCAGGACTCGATCCCAGAACTCCAGGATCATGACCTGAGCCGAAGGCAGTTGCTTAACCAACTGAGCCACCCAGGCGCCCTGAAATTTTACATTTTTTAAAAAAATATTCTCCAAACTATATATTACTATAATGGTTTATAAAAGTTTATTAATTTATTTAACAATTTTGTTTGTTCAGCCTGTCTTCCTAAAATTTAGACCTTCCTTTTGATATCACTTTCCTTCTTCCCTTCCTTAATTTAAAGTATTTTCCAGAGTCTATGTAGTGACGGTCTGTATTTGTTGGTAATAAGCTCTCAGTTCTTGTTTGTCTAGGGAAGAGGTCTTTATTTTCTCCTCATTTGTAAAAAATATCTTTTTCTGGATAAGTAAATCTAAACAGTTATTTTCCTTCAGCACTTTGAAGATATTCCATGTATTTTGGCCTTGTTCATTGTTGTTAAGAATTCTGTCAGTACAGGGCGCCTGGGTGGCTCAGTCGTTAAGCGTCTGCCTTCGGCTCAGGTCATGATCCCAGGGTCCTGGGATCGAGTCCCGCATCGGGCTCCCTACTCTGCGGGAAGCCTGCTTCTCCCTCTCCCACTCCCCCTGCTTGTGTTCCTGCTCTCGCTATGTCTCTCTCTGTCAAATAAATAAATAAAATCTTTAAAAAAAAAAAAAAAAAAAAAAAAGAATTCTGTCAGTACAAGTGTTGTTCCCTGGTAAGTAATCTATCTTTTCTTCCTGATTGCTTTTAAGATCATCTCTTTGTCATTAATGTTTTTTAGTTTCACTACTGTGCATCTAAATATGGATTCCATTTTATGCAGTATTTCATGGCTTAGGATTTGCTGTGTGTCCCAAATTTGAGGATTCTCTTTTAATTTAACCCTGGAAACCTTTTAGTTATTATTTCTTTTAACAGTAGTTTTCATCATTTTATCTATTCTCTTCTTGTGGAACTATAATAAAGACTTCTCTATCTTCCATGACTCAACATATTTTTCAGTGCTTCTATATCTTTGTCTCTCTGTGTGGTATTTTCCATGATTTTTTTTTTTTTCAGATTTCACTTAGAGACTACAAATTTTTCCTCACTTGTGTCTAATCTGTTTGGTCTGTTCATGGCATTTTAACTTTTAACAATATTAAATTTCATTCTGTAAGTTCTATTCAGTTCCTCTAAATCTCTTTTTTGGTTTGAATATCAATTTGAATTTTTATAAACATGTAAAAACTAATCATTCTATAAATATTTTAAAATAATTATTCTGTAAATATGTCAACTGTATATTCTATAGATTTATTTGATTGTTATAACACATATTTTTTGTAGATCTCTTTACTTTCTTTTTTATGTCATTTCTCACTGTGGATATTTGCCTTGGTGTTCTTTTTGTTGTAATTTTGTATTGTGAACTCATATTTAAGTAATCTGTGTCTATGGGTATCATGTGGAATCTGGATTCTTGAGGGAAGGGTTTCTTCCAAAGAAGATTTGCTTTTTCTAAGATTGCTACTAAGATGGGGACACTGTATTTTAATTTCTGAAATTAGAGTTTCTTAGATAACACAAGCAATATGAATTCAACCCCAAGACCCATGTGAGGGCAGTGTGGTAACACATTCATGGTGGAAAACTTTCCATTGTTCCTATAAAAATAAGAAATAAGGGTATGACAAGTAATTTCCTCTTCTTTGTTTTCAAATAATAACTTATTTAAGTTTTATCCTGCCTTTATTCAAGGGAGGGGAATCTCAGTTTCTTCTTCTTGCTCTGCCAGTGTTCAATGTTCTTTTGTTCCCTAAATGGCTCTTAAAACCCCAGAGTCTAGGTTCCTAACACCATTCCTAATAGTTTTTGGGTTATCCCAATCTTTCCATTCCATAATTGCAGCCTTTCACTTTTGATTCCAGCAGTTCACCTTGATTCTTGTGAGCTCAGTTAAGCATTAAAAATTTATTCATGTTTCAGCCCTAATTTATGGTGTTTTGAACTATAGTTTTTTTCAGAGTACACAATGAACAATATTTCCAGAAATAGAAGTTCTAAATAGAAGTAAGATGAGATCCTACATTAGATCCATTTTCTATATTAGATCTAATTTTTCAGCAGTTATTAGTAATATGAAGATATGTAAAAGTATAAAACACGTCAGCAATGATAAGTATATAGTCAAATTCAGACTACTCTAACACTGGTGTGTAAATCACTTAATTGTAGTATAAAGATGAACAGAAGAAAGCATTAAAAATAACTATAGCTTTGACAATATGTTAATGGAGACACAATATAAAAAGATGTAAATTGTGACATTAAAAACATAAAATAGGGAGCAGTAAAAGTGTAGAATTTTTATGTAAATGAGGTTAAGTTGTAATCAGCTTAAAATAGATTGCTATATATACCACATCTTTATCCATTCATTTGCCAATAGACATCTGGGCTCTTTCCATATATTGGCTATTGTGCACATTGTTGCTATAAACATTGGAGTGCATGTGCCTCTTTTGGATAAATACCTCATAGTGCAATTGCTGGGTTGTTCTATTTTTTAACTTTTTGAGGAACCTCCATACTGTTTTCCAGAGTGGCTGCACCAGTTTGCATTCCCACCAACAGTATAAGAAGGTTCCCCTTTCTCTGCATCCTCACCATCTGTTGCTTCCTAACTTGTTAATTTTAGCCATTCTGACTGGTGTGAGGTGCCATTTGTAATGACATGGATAGAACTAGAGGGTATTATACTTAGTGAAATAAGTCAGTCAAAGACAAATACCATATGATTTCACTCATATGTGGAATTTAAGAATCAAAACAGATGAACATAGGGGGTGGGAAGGAAAATTAAATAAGATGAAAACAGAGAGTGAGGCAAACCATAAGAGACCCTTAACTATGGGAAACAAACAGGGTTGCTGGAGGGGAGTGATGTGGAGGGGAGGGGATAATTGGGTGATGGGTATTAAGGAGGACACTTGATGTAATGAGCACTGGGAGTTACATGCAACTGATGAATCATTAAATTCTACCCCTGAAACTAATAATGCACTATGTGTTAACTAAATTGAATTTAAATAAAAAATCTAAAAAAAGGAGACTGCTATAACTATGTGTTATATAAACCTAATGGTAACCACAAAGGAAAAACCTCTAGTAGATACATGAAATATAAAGAGAAAGTTAACAAAGAATACCATTATAGAAAGTCATCAAATCACGAAGCAAAACTGCAAGAGAAGAAGAAAGTTATGAAGGAGCTACAAAACAGTTAGAAAACAATAAAAGTACAGTATTAAGTCCTAACTTTTCAATAATTACTTTAAATATAAATGGGTCAAGTTCTCCAAACTAAAGACAGAGAGTGGTTGAATGGATTAAAAAAAAAAATCCAACTCTATCCTGACTATGAGACTCACTTCAATTTTCAGGATACACAGATGTGATGAGATGGGAAAAGATATTCTACGCAAATGGAAACCAAAGGAGGATAGGGGTAACTATGCTTATATCATACAAAATAGATTTTAAGTCAATCCTTGACAAGAGGCGAAGATGGTCATTATATCATGATAAAGGGGTCAGTTCCTCAAGAGGATATAACATTTGTAAAAATATATGCCCCCAGTATTGGAAAATCTAAATATATTAAGCCAATAGTAACAGATTTGAAATACAGCAATACAATCATTGTAAGGGACTTTAAACCCCACTTCAGATATTAAAAGGAAACACTGAAACTGAATTGTACTTTAGACTGAATGGACCTTACAGAATATACAGAACACTTCATTTAGCAACAGCAGAATACACATTCTTTTCAATTGTACACAGAGTATTATCCAGGATAGATCACAAGTTAAAAACAAGTCTTATCAAATTTAAGAGTTTGGTTTATACCAACTATCTTTTCCAAACACAGTGATATGAAACTAGAAATTGATAACAAGAGGAAAACTGGAAAACTCACAAATATCTGGAAATTAAACAGCACACTCCAAAACCACTAATGGGTAAAAGAAGAAATCAAAAGGGAAATAAAAAAATATCTGGACGCAAGTGAAAATGGAAATACAATATACCAAAACTCACAAGGTGCAGCAAAATAAGTTCCAAGAGAGGAGAAAAAAAAAATCAATAACCATGGTATTCACTCGTGCAAATCTGCAAGCTTTCCCCCTAAGATCATGAACAAGACAAGAATGCCCACTTTTGCTACTTCTGTTCAACATCATACCAGAAGTTCTAGCCAGAGCAATTACACAAGGAAAAGAAATGAAACGTATCCAAATTGCCAAGGAAGACCTAGTACTATCTCTTCACATATGACATGATCTTATATATAGAAAATCCTAAGCATTTTACCAATCCCCATCCCCAATACAATTAGGGTTAATAAACAAATTCAACAAAGTTCCAGGATACAAAATCAAAACCAACATGCAGAAATTAGCAATGAACAACCTGAAAAGGAAATTAAGAAAACTATTCCATTTATAATAGCAACAAAAATAATAAGATACTGAGGAATAAATTTAACCAAAGAGTTGAAAAACATGCACTGAAAATTGTAAAACATTGCTAAAAGAATATAAAAATATATAAATAAATGGAAAGATGTCCTATATTCTTGGATTAAAGACAGTATTGATAAAATGGCAATATTACCCAAAGAGATCTACGTATTCAATGCAATCCCTATCAAAATCCCATGGTTTTTTTGGGGGGTTGAAATGGAAAATACTCAAATTCATGTGGAATTTTAAGAACTCCGAATAATCAAAACAATATTGAAAAATAAGTATAAAGTTGGAGAACTAACATTCCCAATTTTAAA
The DNA here is from genome assembly GCF_054177405.1 of Leptonychotes weddellii. Lineage (NCBI taxonomy): Eukaryota > Metazoa > Chordata > Mammalia > Carnivora > Phocidae > Leptonychotes > Leptonychotes weddellii. The sequence goes on from NC_138369.1 coordinate 140,307,268, forward strand.
ACTTCTTACAAAGCTATAACAACCAAACATATTGATACTGGCCAAAGCATAGGTATGCAGACCAATGGAAAAGAATTTAGAGTCCACAAATAAAACCACACTTTTATGGCTCATTAATTTTCAACAAAAGTGTCAAGATCATTCACTGGGGGGTAAGAATAGTCTCTCCAACAAGTGAACAAACTGGATCATCACCTGCAAAAGAATGAAGGTGGGTCTTTATCTGACACCATATTTTTTTTTAAAGATTTTATTTATTTATTTGACAGAGAGAGAGAGATAGCTAGAGCAGGAACACAAGCAGGGGGAGTGGGAGAGGGAGAGGCAGGCTTCTTGCTGAGCAGGGAGCCCGATGTGGGACTCGATCCCAGGACCCCAGGATCATGACCTGAGCCGAAGGCAGACGCTTAACAACTGAGCCACCCAGGCGCCCTATCTGACACCATATTAAAAAACTAACCCCAAATAGATCAAAGTCCTAAGTATGATTGGTAAAATGTTTAAACTCTTAGAAATGTTTCCACTACCTTTAGATTTGGCAATGATTTTTAGATATGGCATCAAGAACACAAGCTCCAAAGAAAACCCAGAGAAATTAGAGTTCATCAAAATTAACAAATTTTGTGTACAAAATTTTGTGTATCAGAGTACACTATCAAGAGTGGAAAACAACCCATAGAATGTGAAAAAAGTAATTGCAAATGATATATCTAGTAAGATTCAAGTATTGAAATATATAAAAAAAAATTTACTACTCAAAATTCAACAACCCAATTTAAAAAATGGATGAAAGACTTGAATAGGCATTTTTGCAAGGAAGATTTACAAATACCCAATAAACACATGATGAGATGGTCAATGTTATTTGTTATTAGGAAAATGCAAATCAAAACTACAATGAGATACCACTTCACATCAACTAGGGAGGCAAATAATAATGAAAATAACAAGTGTGGGTAAGGATGTGGAGGAATTGGAACTCTCATGTATTGTTAGTAGAAATGCACAATGGTGTAGTCATGATGAACAACAATTTGGCAAGTGCATAGTAAGTTAAATATAGAATTACACATTGGTCAGCAATTTCACTTATAGGTACATAGCCAAGAGAATTGAAAACAGGTGTTCAAACAAAAACTTGTATACTAATGTTCATAGCAGAACTATTCACAATAACCAAAATAGGAAACAATGCAAAAGCTCATCAGTTGTTGGATGTATAAACAAAAGTGGTAGATCTAAACAATGGAATATTATTGAGCCATGAAAAGAAAAGAAGTACTGATAGATGCCACAACATGGATAAACCTTTAAAACACTATGGGACATGAACAAATCCAGACACAAAATGCCACATATTGTATGATTCCTTTTATCTGAAATATCTAGAATAGGCAAATACATAGAGACAGAAAGCAGATTAGTGATTGCCAGTGGCTGTGGGGTGAGTACTTATGAGTACGGAGTTTCCTTTTAGGACGATGAAAATCCCCTGGAACTTGGTAGTGGTGATGGTTTCTTTACATTGTGAATGTACCAAATGCTACTGAATTGTATACTTTAAATAGGATAAACTGGTAAAATTTAAGTTATGCGTATTTGCCACAATAAAAAAAAAAGGTACACTTTAGTTACTTATAACACTTGAGGAGAAATATTTTAGGCAATCTTACAAATAAGAGAAAGGAATTTTTAAAATATTTTCACTTTAAATTAAATTTTATTTTTTTATTTTGAGATGATTGCAGATTCACAAGCAGTTGTAAAAAATAAGCTAGAGATAGGGTGCTTAGGTGGCTCAGTTGGTTAGTGGTCTGACTCTTGATCTCAGCTCAGGTGTTGATCTCAGTGTTGTGAGTTCAAGCCCTTCCTTGGTCTCCATCCTGGACATGGAGCCTACTTAAAAAAAGAAGAAATAATCTAGAGAATCTATGTGACTTAACCCTGTTTTCTCCAATAGTAACATTTTGTAAAACTGTACTATAATAACAACTATTATATTGACATTGATCAAGATATAAAGCAGTTCTCTCATGTTATCTTCAAATAGGAACAGATTCCTTTTCTTTCTCATCTGTATGCTCTTCATTTAGTCTTCTTGCCTTATTGCACTGGCTAGAACTTTCAACACTATGTGAATAAAAGTTTTGAGAATAGGCATCCTTACCTTGTTCACTACTTAAGATGGAAAACATTCAGTCTTCCACATTTAATTATAAGGTGAGCTGTAAGTTTTTATAGATGCCTTTTATCAAAATGGGGAAGTTTCCTTTACTGCTATTTTTCTGAGAGTTTTTATCACAAGTTTGTGTTATGGCAATAGATATGTTGAAGCTCTATCCCCAATGTGTTAAGAAGTAGGTCTTTAATGTGGTCATAAGGATGAGGTCTTAATCTAATTTAACTATTATTCTTAAAGGAGGAAGAGACAGAAGAAGCATATCTCACTCAAGCACATACACAGAAGAAAGCCATCTGAAAACATGAAAAGAAAGCAGCTGTCTTTTAGCCAGAAAGAGAAGCCTCACCAGAACACTGCTGGTACTAAGTTTGTGATATTTTCCTATAGTAGCCCTGGTGGACTAAGACAATTGATTGTAAAAGTGATTGATAGATGCACTTTAGTTACCCGTAGCTGGAAGAGAAAAAATTAAAAAGAGAAACTTTAAGGAAACTTAAAGAGAATGGAATTTTCTTTCTCTCTCCTCCTCCTCCTTCTTCTTCTATGCTCTGTTGTTATCAAAGTCATGCATAAACTCATTTAAGTTCTACTGCAGATTTTGAGTAAATAATTCCAGAAGAATTCAAAATTTATGTATATTTTGATGGCTGTATTATAAACTGCATCTCTACCACTTAAAAGTGTATGTTGAAGAATAATTCAGAATAAGTTTTTTTGCAATATTCTCAAGTTCTGAGAAAGGATTAAGTATATTTGTTCCTTTGTCAAAAAAATTTAGAGCATCCTAATGACCATAACAACAAATAATACTCTAGAATTATGGTGTACAATGTGTTAGTTGGCAGCCACAAGGGCTGTTGACCACTTGAATTGTGGCTAATCTCAGTTGAGATGTAAGATGTGGCAAATTGTCTTGGCAGATATGGTGAGGATGTGTGTAACTGGCTCTCTGCAATGGTAGGAATGAAAAATAGCACTATTAGCTTGGAAGCGTATTAGTTTTCTAAGGCTCCCTTAACAAAGTACCACAACTAAGTAGCTGAATCAACAGAAATTACTGTCACAGTTTTGAAGGCTAGAAGTCTAAGATCATGGCATCAGCAGGGTTGGTTCTTTCTGAGATCTATTTGACAGTTTTTTTTTTTAAATGCTGTTTTTATTTAGTTTTAAGTCCCTGGCTAGAAGCCAGTTAGTTCCCCCTCTTAAGCACTTGATTAAGTCTATCTCTCAACCACTTCCTTGTTAGGATTCCCACTTTGGGCCACCATGCACCTGCCCTAATTGCCAAAGGACCAACACCAGATAACTAGGGACAGCCCTTGTGTCCTGGAGCCCGTGAAATTATTCAAATTAGCCAGTTCGTCAAGATAAAAATCTTTTGCACGCTAAAGGAAACAGTCAACAAAGCCAAAAGACAACCCACAGAATGGGAGAAGATATTTGCAAATGTCTTATGAGATAAAGGGCTAGTATCCAAGGTCTATAAAGAATTTATCAAACCCAACACCCAAAGAACAACTAATCCAATCAAGAAATGGGCAGAAGATATGAACAGACATTTTTCCAAAGAAGACATCCAAATGTCCAACAGACACATGAAAAAGTGCTCAATGTCGCTCAGCATCAGGGAAATCCAAATCAAAACCTCAATGAGATACCACCTCACACCAGTCAGAATGGCTAAAATTAACAAGTCAGGAAATGACAGATGTTGGCAAGGATGCAGAGAAAGAGGAATCGTCCTCCACTGTTGGTGGGAATGCAAGCTGGTGCAGCCACTCTGGAAAACAGTATGGAAGTTCCTCAAAAAGTTGAAAATAGAGCTACCCTATGACCCAGCAATTGCACTACTAGGTATTTACCCAAAAGATACAGTGAACTGAAGGGGTACCTGCACCCCTATGTTTATAGCAGCAATGTCCACAATAGCCAAAATATGGAAAGAGCCCTGATGTCCATTGACAGATGAATGGATAAGGAAAGTGTGATATATATATCTATCTCTATATATCTATATATATAATGGAATATTACTCAACCCTCAAAGAAAATGAAATCTTACCATTTGCAACGACGTGGATGGAACTAGAGGATATTATGCTAAGTGAAATAGTCGATCAGAGAAAGAAAATTATCACATGATTCAACTCATATGTGGAGTTTAGAAAACAAAACAGATGACCATAGGGGAAGGGAGAAAAAAATAAAATAAGATGGAATCAGAGAGGGAGACAAACCATAATGACTCTTAACTATAGGAAACAAATTGAGGGTTGCTGGAGGGGAGGTTGGGTGGGGGTTGGGGTAACTGGGTGATGGGCATTAAGGAGGGCACGTGATGTAATGAGCACTGGGTGTTATATGCAATGGATGAATAACTGAACTCTACCTCTGAAACTAATGATATACTTTGTTAATTAATTGAATTTAAATATAATAAAAATTTTTAAAAAAGGAGCAAAGTAACCAATCCATGGGAAACTAGGAAATCTAGTGAACTCTGCTCTACTGTCATACATAAGCTTCTCCCTACAGTTCTCACTGTTACCCTGAACCTGGTTCATCCTCTGTGTGGCCCTGTATGGCAGCCTTCTTTCATTTGGAATTGTCACAGTATCTGCCTTTCATCTATTCTGAGTGTCATCTGTTGTGTCCCACCATAAAAAAAAACTTTCAATCTTATAAAACATTTGGCACTGTGAGCAAGAAAGCATGGCCATGACTCTTGCATAGCTTCTTGGGGGTCTGCTCTTGGCACACTAATTTACTCCAAACCACCAGGGTAAAAGCTTGGGAAGGAACTGCTACCTGTTGTTAAGTGGGAGCTTTAACCTTACAGCTTGCTGCTGTGTCTGCTGGTGGTTTCCATATCTCTCCTTACCCAAATTTTCTTGGTATTGGAAGATTAAGAAAAAAGAAACAACAGTCCTAAATGGCTAAACTCCATTGGCTAGATACTAGCCCAAGTGGGAGCCACCTTAAGGCAATGGGAGCAATAGGCCACTTGAGCCACACTTTCCAGGGTCCAGCCTTAAGTTGTGTTTTCAGTCTTCTGTAGACTGCATATTTGTGTCCCCCTCATCCAAATTTATATATTGAAACCTATTTCTCCAAAAGATGGTATTTGGAGGTGTGGCCATTGACAGCTGATTAGGTCATGAGGGCAGAGCCCTCATGAATGGGATGAATGCCCTTAGAAAAGAAATCCTAGAGAGCTAGTTCCTCCCTTCTACCATGTGAGAATACAATGTAACATTGGTCTATGAACTAGGAAGCGGGTCCTCAACAGGTACCAAATCTGCTGGTGCCTTGTTCTTAGACTTCCTAGCATACAGAAGTATGAGAAATAAATTTCTTTTGTTTATATGTCACCCAGTCTAAGGTGTTTTGTTTTAGTAGCCTGAACAGACTAAAATAGTAGGCATACACACTCTGACACAATAATTAATAAAAAATGAATTTAATAAATAAATAAATTAATTAGTTAATTTTGTCATCAATTAAATTTGACAAAATGGGCCCTGGTGACCTTCAGTTAAAATAGTTAATATGGCTCAATGTAAGTTAAAACAGGCCCCTGATAGATTGAAACATTCTGTAAGACCTAATCAACAAATAGGTGATTATTCCCACTGCTTCTCCACCGGACAGCTCAATTTGCCTGTTCTTAAACCTGCAAAGAATGAATGGTTCCTCATAGTAGATTACTGCAACCTTAATACTATTGCTGCCTCCATTAAAGCCCACATATCCAACATTATTAAAATTAATAACATCATCTAATATGTTTCGTGCAATGCTTATTTCAACAGGCTCTCAGTTTGCCTTCTTCTCCAAAGGGACACAATACACCTTTACTGGACTACCCATGGAGTACCTCAGCAGCCCTACCATCACACACAGGCTTTACAGGCAAGATTTTAAGTGCATCCACCTTTCCCCATAAACACAAGTAGGGCATAACATTAATAACATTCTCATCCAAGGAATTTTGTTTAACCTACTCATTAAATGTATAAGTAGACCAAAAGATATGTACAAAACAGAAATGTTCATAGCTGTTCATAAAGCTTCATAGAAGCTTTATTTGTGTTATTCTTGAACTGAAAAATCCAAGTCCACAGCAAAATGGATTAATAAATTATGGCATGGTCAGAACAAAAAACCACTATATAGGGTTACAAAAATGAACTATGTGAACAGTTTCATTTATACGGAGTTCAAAATGCAAAGTGGTGATAGACGTCGGAGTAGTGTTTCTCTCTGGAGAAGGGCTATTGACAGAGAAGTAGCATGAAGGAAACTTATTGAGTAGCGGAAATGGTCTTACCTTGGTTTTGGAGGTGATTATCTAAATTCATACATATGTAAAAATTCATCAAGCTTTACACTAAAGATTTGTGCATTTTACCATATGTAATTTATGTTTCCCAAAATGCTTTCTAAATAATTTGCTATATAATTTATTTTATTACCTCAGCACTATGGGAGAACCAATGAATCATAAGTATTGGCTTTTTTTCATTTATTGCTCAACAAAACTCAGTGACATTTCCTGTCCATGGCTAGTCAGTGGCTAACCACTCCAAATGCATACTCTGGGGAGGACTTCAGCTTTGAGGGTACTGATCTCCGTCAATATCCTGGTATCTGGTAAGTCTGATGCTGTGACATTTTTAGCAAAATGTAAAGCTATATTTCAATAGTGCCAAGGTTGCTCTTTAGCCACTCATAAAATGTTTTAAAATTTGTTCTAGTAGCAGTGATACATTTGTATATTATCCAGCAAACCTTCATATTTACCTTATGTCAATGGTGCACTGACTAGTTGTCTAGCTGAGTCCAGGGTAATATTGGAGACCCTGGAATGGAGTGAAACTGAACTTGTGTGACTAGACAAAATGTAGTGTTTCCTCCAGTTTCTTGGTTTGTATTTTATTGTCTCCTTGAATTCTTATTTTTTGGGCCTTATATTTATTGATGTGTATTTTTTTTTCTCCTTTGATATTTCTAATATTTCTAATATTTCCAGCACACAGGCTAAGAAAGAAACCATAAGTTTCTATTTGAGGTTGTTATATTTTAAAATAGAGGCAAAAAATGAATGGGTAAAATTTGTTTAGAAAATGAGGATCAGAGAACATAAGAATATATAAATGATAAACAATTATTCGAAATCAATGATTTCATGCTCACACTGGGACAGTTTATACAAATGGATCTTAACCCAAAGCATGAACAGGTAGAAGAAATGAATGGAGTGACTAAAATTAGAGCAGTCTTAGGCTGATGGAAACAAACTTGAATCCATTCTGGTTTCCTTGCAATCATCCCAAAGAAGTTCCAAAACATTCTGAGAAACATTGGCTTCCACATTTCCATATTATGTCTAGTTAAGGGAGAAGAGAACCAGTTCTTAGAAGAAAAAAAGGTGGGACTCCAGGGTGAGGAAAAGGTGAAAGAAATTGGGAGGGAGGGGGGAACATTTGGGAAGAACTCAAAAGACAGTGAATAGCAGATTTGACTCATGAAAAGTTCTAGAGAAATATTTAGATGTGGCAGGAAACAGATGGCAACAAAAAGATGTAATTGAGGAGCATTAATGTAACTGACTCCATTCCCTGTTCTAAGGAGAAATACCATAATATTGATGATGTATTTGATAAAATTTGATAAAATTAAGCATCCATTTATTATAATAAGGGTGATTTTTTTCATATTTTAGGACTTTTTTTTAAGGGCAGTTTTATGTTATAGCAAACTTGAGAGGGAGGTTCAGAGATTTCCCATATCCCTCCTAACCCCACCTGTGCATAGCCTGTATCTCATTATCAACATCCCCACCAGACTGTTAACATTTGTTATAAGTGATGAACCTACACTGACACATAATTATCACCCAAAGTCCATAGTTTACACAGGGTTCATTTTAGGTGTGCATTCAATAGGTTTGAACAAAATATAATGACATGTATCCATCACTAAAGAATCATACAGATTGGTTTCTCTGCCCTAAAAGTCCTCTGTGTTCTGTGTATTCATCCTCCCTACCCTCTAAACCATGACAACCACTTATATTTTTTAGTGTCTCTACAGTGTCTGCCTTTTTCAGAAAATCACAGTTGGAATTGCACAGTATATAGCCTTTCAAGGGTTTTTTTCACTTTGTAATATGTATTACAGTTTCCTCTTAGTCTTTTCATGGCTTGATAGCTCATTCTTTTTAGCACTGAATAATATTCCAGTGTTTGGGTGCACCTCATTTTATTCGGCCATTTACCTATTGAATGGCATCTTTGTTGCTTCCAAGTGTTGGCAATTATGAATAAAGTTGTTACAAACATCTGGGTACAGGTTTTTGTGAGGCATAAGTTTTCAACTCTGTTGGGTAAATACCAAGGAGTGCTATTGCTGGATCATATTGTAAGAGTATTTTCAGTATATTAATAAACTGCCAACGTGTCTTCCAAAGTTGCTGTAGCATTTTGCATTCCCACTGCCAATCACTGAGTCCATATTGCTTCACATCCTTGACAGCATTTGATGTTATTAGTGGTCTAGATTTTGGCTATTCCTTATATTATTGCTGTCACTCATTTTTAATTGTATATAAATATACTCTATCCAATTAAACATAGATAAATATTTTTCTATTTGTATATATTTTATAATATATTTATGTTATATGTATATCCAAAGAATTATGTATATCCAAAGAATACATCATTGCTATTATTATTTTGAATACACTGTTATCTGTTAAATCAATTAAGAATAAGAAAAATAAAGAAAGAAAGAAGAAGAAAAATAAAAGTTTTTATTTTACCTTCACTTATTCATTCTCCAATACTCTTCTTTCTTTATGTAGATCTGAGTTTCTGACTTACATTATTTCTTTCCCTGAAGAAGTCTTAACATTTCTTGCAAGGCAGGTCCACTGGAATCAACTGACCTCAATTTTTGTTTGTTTGAGAAAGACTTTCATTTCTCCATCCCATTAGAAGGGGAAGATAATTCTCTAGGATACAGAATTCTAGTGTGGTGGGGTCTTTTCCTATTAACATTTTAAATATTTTACTTCATTCTCTTTTTTATTGCCTGGTTCCCTAGAATAAGTTGGATATAATTCTCATCTTTGTTCCTCTATGTTTTGTTTTTCTGTTTTTTTTTAAATGTTTTTCTTTATCTTTGATTTTCTGTAGTTTCAATTAATATGACAGGTCTAAGCTTTTTTGACATTTATTCTGCTTGGTGTTCTCCAAGCTTCCTAGAACTTTAGTTTGGTATGAGAGTAACTTGGGGGAAATTCTCAGTCATTGCTTCAGATATTTCTTCTGTTCCTTTCTCTCTTTTCCTTCTGATTTTTCCATTACATGTGTTTACATGTTTTCATAGTTGTCCCATAGTCCTTGGATATGCAGTTCTTTTTTTTTTTTTTTAAGTGTTTGTCCTCTTTGCTCTTCAGTTTTGGAGGTTTCTTTCTTTCTTTGCGAGAGAGACGATGAGAGACAGAGAGCATGAGAGGGAGCAGGGTCAGAGGGAGAAGCAGACTCCCTGCTGAGCAGGGAGCCCGATGTGGGACTCGATCCTGGGACTCCAGGATCATGACCTGAGCCGAAGGCAGTCGCTTAACCAACTGAGCCACCCAGGTGCCCCTGGAGGTTTTTATTGATATATTCTCTAGCTTAGAGATTCTTTCCTCAGCCATATCCCATCTATTAATAAACTCATCAAAGACATTCTTCATTTCTGTTACAGTATTTTTGATTTAATTTTGTCAACTTTGCCTCATGTATTTTGAAGCTCTTATTAGGTATATGGGCATATCTTGTTTTATTGTGTTTCACTTTATTGCACTTTGCAGATATTGTGGTTTTTAGTAAATGAAGGTTTGTGGCAACCTTGAATGGAGGGTATCAGCACCGTTTTTCTAACAGTCTTTGTTCACTTTACCTCTCTGTGTTACATTTTGGTAATTCTTACAATATTTGAAACTTTGTTATTATATTTGTTGTGGTGATCTGTGGTCAGTGATCTTTATGTTACTATTGCAATTGTTTCACACTGTCACTAAGCATGCTCATAGAAGATGGTAAATTAAGTGATACGTGCGTGTGTTCTGGTTCTTCCACTGACTGGTCATTCCCCCATCTCTCTCTCCCTTTCCTTGGGCCTTCCTCTTCCCTGGGACACAACAATTTTGAAATTAGGCCAGTTAAAAACCTCACAATGGCCTCTAAGTGTTCAAGTGAAAGGAGGAGTCACATATTTCTCACTAAATCAAAAGTTAGAAATGATTAAACTTCATGAGGAAGACATGTTGCTATTTGTGCTTCTTGTGCCAAGAAGTTAGCTAAGCTGTGAATGTGAAGGAAAAATTCTTGAAGGAAATTAAAAGCACTACTCTAGTGAACACACTAATGATAAGAAAGTAAGAGAGCCTCATTGTTGCTAAGGAGAGAGTTTCAGTGGCCTGGAAAGAAGACCAAACCAGGTACAACATTTCCCTAAATCAAAGCCTAATCTAGAGCAAGGCACTAATTTTCTTTGATTCTGTGGAGGCGGAGAGAGTTGAGGAAGCTGCAGAAGAAAAGTGGGAAGCTAGCAGAAGTTGGTTCATGAGGTTTAAGGAAAGAAGCCATCCCCATAACCTAGAGGTACAAGGTGAAGCAGCAAAAGCTGATGTAGAAGTTATAGCAAGTTATCCAGAAGATCTAGCTAAGATAATTCATGAAGGCAACTACACTAAACAATAATTTTTTTTTATGGAGATGAAACTGCTTTATATTGGAAGAAGATGTCATCTAGAACTTTCTGAAATTCTCCCTTTCTCATATCCTGTATGTTTGTTTTTCATTCTAGTTTTCCAGGTTGAGTAAGGAGACAATGAGTATATTGAACTCTGTTGTGTTCTCCTAATCTACCCAGGGTTTTTGGGAGGATGGATGGGGCATATATATATATTTTTTAATTGTTCTTTTATTTCTTTAAACATCCTCAACACATTTAATTTATACCCTATATTCAATAATTCCAAACACTGAAGTTCTGAATCTTATTCTTTTCTTTAGGAATAAGAGAGGGCAGCCAATAAAAAGTACATTATCCAGAGGCACCTGGGTGGCACCGTCATTTAAGCATCTGACTCTTGGTTTTGGCTCAGGTCATGATCTCTCTGTGGTGGGATCGAGCCCCATGTTGGGCTCTGTACTCACTCTGGGGTCTGCTTCAGATTCTTTCTCCCTCCCCCTCTGCCCTTCCCCCATCAAAAAAATTTTTAAAAATCTTTAAAAAGGTACATTATCTGATTTTATGTTTGCTTGCTTTCTCCTGGTTTTGTAATTTTGGAATATGAGCTCATAATTGTGTTGGTTTGAGTCTGAGAACTGGTTTGAGGTTAGAAACCTAGTGAAGGATCATTTTCCATTATGGCAACTAACCTGAGTCTTTACTCACTGCTATGGACTGAATGTGTCTTCCAAAATTCATATGTTGGAACCTAATCTCCAAGGTGATGGTATTTGGAGATGGAAACTTTGGGAAGTAATTAGGTCATAATGGTGGAGCTTTCAGATTAGTACCCTTATATGAAGAGACCCAGGAGAGCTTGTTTTCTCTATTTCTCTCTCCCTCTGGCCCTCCCATGTGAGAATATAGTGAGAAGGCCACTGTCTACAAGCCAGGAAGTGGGCTTTCACTGGACACCATATCTGCCACTGCTTTCATCTTAGACTTCCCAGCCTCTAGAACTGTGAGAAAAAATATTTGTTATCTAAGCCACTCTATGGTATTTTTGATGCAGCAGGCAAAACTAAGACACTCATTTACCCTTAATTTGGTTATATAGGGCAAACCATACCCATAAATGGCAGGATTTCAGAATTCTGTCTGTTTTTGTGGGATTGAGAGGAGACACATAATCCTAAGACTTTCACCCTGAAGGATCCAGGGGAATGGAGAAGGTGTGCGTCCTTAGAAAAGGTCTGAGAGAATCCCCAGAATCTCTAGCTGGGCTGACAAGTGAAGATCTTTTTCTGAAGCAGCCAGTCAGTAAAATTGGGCGAAATGACAGCTTCTAGAAATGTGAAGACTTAAAATTAATTCTAAAGGGAGCTCTTCAAATTATTATTAGAGGATGCTAATCAGCATAGTGAAGACCTATAGACAACAAAACACACTGATAAAGGCAAATATATAATTTGAATTCCCCTGAGCCTAATCTAGATTTGGATGCTTAACTGACTGAGCCACTCAGGTGCCCTAACTCTAAGGTATTTTATGTAAGTCTCATAGTAACCACAAAGAAAAACATCTGGTAAATACACAAAAGATATAGAAAAAGAAATCGGGCGGAGCAGAGGAGGAGGAGACCTGGATTTCATCTGGTCCCAGGAATTCAGCTGGATAGGGATCAAACCATTCTGAACACCTACGAACTCAACAGGAGATCGAAGAAAAGAATAGTAACAACTCTCTGAACAGAAAAGCGACCACTTTCTGGAAGGTAGGACGTGAAGAGAAGTGAATCCGAGGCTATATTTGGGAGGATAGATGGCGGGGGAGGGGGCCTCCGTCAGCCACTTCTGGTAAGTGATAGAGCCGTGGAGCACAAAATCGGAACTTTTAGAAGTCGGCTCCACTGAGGGACGTTGCTCCAGTGGCTAAGCAGGAGGTGGAACCCTCGTGGGACAGTGTGGTCTCAGAACCTCGGGGTCACAGAAAGATTGGGGTGCCTGAGTGTGGCAGAGCTCCCAGGTATCGAAGCGGGGAAGCTGGCTGCAGAGACAGAGCCGAGGAGCGGGCTCTCAGCTCAGGGTTACCATAAACCATGATCCACAGCACAGTCGGACCACTGCTCGTCCAGCAGGGACCCAACAAGCATCAGATCTGGGGAGACTCCCCTTCCTCCCCTGGGAGGAGTGGCGTGGGAACGTACTGCAGGGATCTGCTGGGTTTGGAGACTCCACAATGAGTCAGGTGCCAGAGATAGAAACCCTCGGTCACAGGCCGGGTGAGCACGGAGTGCGGCCGGAGACCGGGGAGACGGGAGTGACTGACTGCTTTTCTCCGGGGGCGCACCGAGGAGCGGGGCCCCGAGTTCTCGGCTCCTCCGGGGCAGAGATTGGGAGGCCGCCATTTTCACTCTCGTCCTCCAAAGCTGTACAGAAAGCTTGCAGGGAACAAAAGCTCCTGAGAGCAAACCCGAGCAGATTACTTAGCCCGGACCAGCAAGGATGGGGCAATTCCGCCTCCGGCAAAGACATTTGGGAACCACAGCAACAGGCCCCTCCCCCAGAAGATCAGCAAGAACAGCCAGCCAAGACAAAGTTTACTGATCAATGAGAACAGCAGAACTCCAGCGCTAAAGGAATACAGCACATAGAATTCATGGCTTTTTTACCATGATTCTTTAGTCTTTCAAAGTCAATTTTTTTTTTTAAGATTTTATTTATTTATTTGAGAGAGAGAATGAGACAGGGGAGGGTCAGAGGGAGAAGCAGACTCCCTGCCGAGCAGGGAACCCGATGCGGGACTCGATCCTGGGACTCCAGGATCATGACCTGAGCCGAAGGCAGTCACTTAACCAACTGAGCCACCCAGGCGCCCTCAAAGTCAATTTTTTTTAACTGTCTTTTTTTTTTTTTTAATTTTTCTTTTTCACTTTTTCAACCAACATCTTATCAATCCCTTTTTAAAAAAACATTTTTATTTTTCATTTT
>NC_138369.1:140321669-140349867 GCF_054177405.1 Leptonychotes weddellii
GGGATAGGCATTTCATTCTGATATTACTGATTTAGTCTCTCTGATCAAAACTTAGGAGGAGAAAACCACATCGCCAGTTTTTCCACTTTCTGTCCTGAGGAGCATCAGTTATAAGATAAATCTAATAGTTACTATGACAAAAGGATTAGACTTAGATGACTTTGTCCTTTAATTTATATTGTGTTTTCTTGTTTGTTTTTTTACAAAACTTCTGCAGCAATTTTAGACTTCTTAGTTCTTCTTAAATAGTTTTCCATCTATTCATTCCATGAAGGAAGGCATTTCTCTGAGTTCCATCATTGACTCTATTTTCTTTTCACCTTTATCCCTGTTCCTTGAAGGATCTCATCCATACCTATGGCTTCAACTGCTGCCTAATTCTTGATCCTCAAATCTGTATTTTTAGCCCAGATTTCTCTCCTTGGCTATGCCATGGTTAGAACCAATTTCTAAATGAATGGCTTCACATGCACTTGAATGAATCAAAGGCACCTCAACTTGCATATTCCTAAAAAGGAATTCCTCTTCTCTACCCCTTCATAAGCTCCATACTTATATTTTGTCTTGATAAATGACTCAAGCCAGAAAATTGAAGATATCCTACAATATCACTCTTTCCTATTTCCCATATTCAAAATCAGTCACTATGTTCTGTTGATTTTATCTTAAATTTTTTCTTAAATCTAGACCTTTTTCTTTCCTTTGCGTTAGTTGAGCACATGGTCCTCTCTCACTGGAATTATTACAATATTCTTGTAACAGAAGAATTCTGTTCTATTCTGGCTCCTAACTTAACTCCTTCCAATTTATCACCTACACTGTTACCAGAGTGACTTTTCTAAAATGAAAAACATGCCCCTCCCTACTTAAATACCCCCAGTCGCTTCTCTTTGTCTCCTGGAAAGCTAAACCCCTTTAATCTGCCACTCTCCTTAGCCTCAAGTTTTGCTAATCTTCAGCCCCCATCATGCATGTGGGCCTTTTTGGGCTCCTCAAAAGTGTTATCCTTTCTTATTCTTCTGTACATGCAATTTCTACCTCTCTACAATGTACTTCTTTCCTCATACTCTCTTCTTCTGTTTGCTCAATTCCTATTGAAGTTTTTTTTTTTTAGATTTATTTATTTATTTGAGAGAGAGAGCTAGAAGGAGTAAGGTTGGGGGAAGGCAGAGGGAGGGAGAGAATCCCTGTTGAGCACAGAGCCTATCGCAGGGCTTGATCTCATGACCCTGAGATCAGAACCTGAGCTGAAATTAAGAGTTGGATGCTTAACTAACAGCCACCCAGGCACCCCTCCTATTGAAGTTTTAAGGCTTAGAAACTGGGATAATTTTCTGAGCGAAATAAGTCAATCAGAGAAAGACATGTATGATCTCACTGATATGAGGAATTTTTAATCTCAGGAAACAAACAGGGTTGCTGGAGTGATGGGGGTAGGGATGGGGTGGCTGGGTGATAGACATTGGGGAGGGTATGTGCTATGGTGAGCACTGTGAATTGTGTAAGATTGTTGAATCACAGACCTGTACCTCTGAAACAAATAATACATTATATGTTAAAAAAAAGAAGAAGAAGAAGAAGAAGAAGAATATAGCAGGAAGGGAAAAATGAACGGGGGGAAATTGGAGGGGGAGATGAACCATGAGAGATTATGGACTCTGAGAAACAAACTGAGGGTTCTAGAGGGGAAGGGGGTGGGGGGATGGGTTAGCCTGGTGATGGGTATTAAAGAGGGCACGTACTGAATGGAGCACTGGGTGTTATATGCAAACAATGAATTATGGAACACTACATCAAAAACTAATGATGTAATGTATGGTGATTAACATAACGTAATAAAATAAAAAAAAAACTGGGATAATTTTCTTTCACCCTGGAGTTTGGCTTAGCTGTTCCTACTCTGTGCTCATGTAACGCCTCATGCATGCCTCTGAGTACTTCATAGTCCTGTAACTGACTCTAACTCCTTTGACTCCCAGTGTAAGGTAAACTCCTTAAGAGTAAGAACCATATTCTTCATTTCTATATCCAGAGTCTGACACAGTGCCTGACATACACAAATAGCTACAGAATTAGGTTCAGATCATCACAGAATTCATCTCTATGTACCCGACTCTATGCTCTACCACATTTGATTTAAGTTAATGAATTCTTCAAATTTTTGTTCAAATTGTTTCTTTCCCTTGGGAAGTTCTTCCTTCTTTTCTTAACCTATTTAATCCTGTTATTGGCAAGGCTCAGTTCAAGTCCCACTTCACCCTAACCTCCCAGTTGGAGTTGATTCAGTTTTCTTATTCCTGAGATGATTTACAATCTGTAATGCTCACTTAGTTAGCAATGTTCACTCTCTCATAAGTGATCTTTTCATTTGTATGGATCTGATGTCTCCAATTGGATTGTGAGTCTTTTGAGCTCAGGCTGAGACCATGTCTTCTTCTTCCTTGACAGTGCATAGGAAGGAGATTGTCTGACATTCTTCTAGTTTAGTATTTGAGCAGTTTATTTAACAGGATGACATGACTTTTGGAGCCAAGAGTCAGAATAGTACTTAAAGTTTACTTTTGGTTACCATTTTCATAGCAGAAATAAACTTCAGAATGATAGTCCTACTTAGTCTCATTTTATCTTTTTAACAATTCTTGGGGCCATTTTACAGATGAATAAATGAAAGTAAGAAGACATAAAATACCCTATTAAAGGGGTGACAGCAACTCAGTGACAGAATTACTTCACTGTGTGGAAAATAGCAGATAGTGCTCAAAATATTAATAACAATACCCTAAAAGACTAACATTTACACAAGAAGTTAGAAAGCATATTTCCTTTTTTCTTATAAAATTGGGAAGTATTAACAACATTTACTGTGCATTTATTCATTGAGAAAATATTGAAAATCTGCCATTTTATAAAACACAGACACAGTTCCTAAACTCTGTCATGAAAGGATATCTTAACAGCATTTGAATTGTAGTCTAGACGGTGTATTGATTATGATAGTCTGTGAACTTTTAAGAATATTTTAAAGGTCTCTTTTAAACAATTGACCCTACTTTGTTCATTAGAAGAATCCTTGAAATGGCTCTTTATCTCTGCTGTGTTGCCTGTATTTTAAGGTGTCATAACTCTGGAATTTCCAGCATCAGCCTTACTGATCATTCTCTATGTGAAATTCTCTCTATTCTTGGTTATCCTGGTCATCGTGGGATTCATCTACTTCCAGAGAATAAATGATTGCAGGTAGGCAATGAAGTCTAAAAAAATATAGACTCATTAGAAAGAAAACATCATTAGAAGGCTTTAAGTTTACTATGTCCTGGGAACGGCTTGATGCATTTTTTGGCACATTGTTTGTTCCCCTAGCCCTTTCTTTGATGTTTAAGCTTTGTTAACACCGGGGAGCCCAGGCAGAGATGCCTGCAGCACTGGGGCAAAAGCTTCTGTTTCATTACAGTGCTTTCCTGAGAGATAACCTGTCCTGGGCACCCTTCAAGAATTCTGTGGGGGAAATGAAGTTCAACTGGTGCTTCTTAAGTGTTTACTCCCTAGTTTCTATGCCTCTGAAGGCTTGTATTCATTGCACTAATTATATATTTTATGTTTTTTTCATAGAGCATGAAAATTGAAAAATCTGGAAGTCAATTTAGATTTGATGAGACATCATGAAGATCAGCCTTTGGGTTCAGCATCTAACTCAACTGCTCCTATTACTAATTGATACCTTTGTGTTTATGTGAATCACTGTGATAGTTGGCAAATCCTGTTTCAAAGTCTTAGCAATGTGTATTTATACACACGCCAAAGCTTGCTGCCTGCCATTATAAATGCCTGGGATGAGTCATCTACTTTCTCCTTTGCCTTACTGAGTTCTTATTTGCAAACAAGAAATAGCCCTGCTTCTTAGCCTGAAGAGGAAGATGGCTCAGCAAATGGCAAATTACAAGGCTTTGCAGTTTTTCTATACCCCTTTGGGTTCTTTGGATAGTGCTTCTTGTTTCCTCTGCCCCTTTAAGATGATAAATAATGTTGCAGTGTCAGAAGCCACTACAAACACTGCCTTCCAGTTGATCTGTAGCCAACCTCCCGTCCCTTTCTTGCTTGCTAGCAATTAGTGCATGTTTGGCCTGGTCATTGAATAAATGGCCAGGAGTCATTTTTAGCAGTACCTTTATTTTCAAAGAAATTATAATGTGATCCCAAATGAGGAGCTCTTAGAGTCACTGATGCTGAATGTCCCCTCAACTTTTAGAGCTCCATTGTCTCAATTCTCTCTCATCTGTACTCCAGGTTGGAATGGATTAATGGTGGTAAGAATAAGAGTTCTTGGTGAAACCCCAACATCTTCTAGGGCCACTGTAAACTGGAACCCTATCTTCATTGGTACATATGGTAATCCTATAGTAAAAAGTATCCTTTTATTTAAAGGAAAAATTTCTTGTGTAAGGTGGCAGGTGATTCAAGCTATTACTTTTTTTTTTATTATTCATTCGAGACACAGATACAGAGAGAGAGAGAGAGAACATGAGCAGGGGGAGAAGCAGAGGGAGGGGGAGAAGCAGGCTCCCCGCTGAGCAGGGAGCCCGATGCGGGGCTCGATCCCAGGACCCTGGGATCATGACCTGAGCCAAACACAGAGGCTTAACCTTCTGAGCCACCCAGGTGCCCCTCAAGCTATTACTTTTATTTTTAGCAAAGCCCAAAGGGAGAAAATGAATGCAGACTACTATCTGGAAGATAACATATAGGTAGGTTAGTCTAATTGTTGAAACAAACAACCTCCCAATCTCAGTGCATTCATACAACAAAAGTTTAATTCTTGCTCACATCATATCCCAGGGCAGGTTGGTGGATCTAGGTCAGGGAACAGGAGTGGTTCTGCTCTAAGGTAGCATTTTATCCTCTAGCTCTGCCCTTCTCAGAGTATTCTCCATTCAGCTGGTGAATGGGAAAGAGACAGAGAGAATGAGGGATTTTATGTAGGAGGTTTTTATGAACCAGGCCTGGAGAAGTAATGACATCTGTTCATGTTCTATTGGCTAGTATTTGTCACATGGCCACACTTTTATGGAAGTTGGAGAATGTAGTGTAGCTGCCTCAGCAAAATAGAGTCAGGGTTTGGGTACAGATAGCTAGTTTCTGCCTACAGTAAAGAATAGGACAAGTGCTAAGATTAATACCTATTTCATTAGTAACTGAACATGAGCCAAGAAATCAACCAGTAAATAATTTCATATATAACTTATATTAGCTCTTTTCTCTCTCTCTTTTTTTTTTTAATTATAACTCCCTCATGTTTAAAACAGGGCACAGAATGGAAAAAAAGTCTAGTACCATAGTTCAATCACAGATTCAAAAACAATGAGGCACTGATTGCTAGTTGCCTGAGCCAATGCTCATCTTCCCCTTTCTCTGTGTGGTAGATTGTATTCATCACTCCAGATCTTTCTCCCTCCCTCAATCCATGTAATTTGTTAGTGATTTTTGAGTTGGAAACATAAAGCAAGTGCATGTTTCTCAAACTCATGTAATTTGCTTTAGCCAATCAAATGAGGCAGAAATGGCAGTGTACCAGTTCTGAGCTTACATCTCAAGAAGTCCTGTGTGTTTCTGTTGCTAGTCCATGAGAACATGCCTGGGCTAGTCTGCTGGAGGTTGAGAAACATGTAAAGCAGAGCTGGGTCATCCTAGTTCCCTTCGCCACCTCACTGTTGAGGCCAGCCTAGATAATGCAACAGTTAGTCATCTCTTAGACAAGGGAGAAGCTCAATCAAGGTCAGAAGAGCTGCCTAGCTGACCCTCGGATGATCCTAGTCATTTAAGCAATTGTTGCTACAGAGATTTTGTGATTGTTACACAGCATTATTGTGGTATTAGATCTCTGATACAGTGCTTAAAGACATGATTCCAATTTTGTTTTGTATGGAGACACATTTAACTAAAAGACATTTCTCAGTTTCCCTCGCAACTGAATATGACTACCCATTAAAATTTTCGCAAATAAGGTGTAAGCATATATCTTGTGTGATATTTTCAGGATATCTCTTTAAAGGGAAAGAAGAGATCTTCTTTTGCTTTTCCTCCTTATCTCCTGGACTACAACACTGGTGTAATGACTAGAGGTCCAGCAGCCAACTTGGGCCATGGATAGCATTGAGGATGGAAGCAACACACTAAGATGATGGAAAAGAAAAACAGAAGGATCCCAGGTCCTAATGACCATGGAGTTGTCATACTAACCCTAGAATACCTACCATAAGATTCTTTTATGTGAGAGAAAATACACTACTGTGTTCATGCCACTGTTATTTTGAGTTTCACTCCATACACAGTTGAACTTAACCCTGGTTAACACAAGTACCTACTTTGCCAAATTCAAGGTTTGCTGTTAATCTTGCAACACCGGTTATACTCTATTCATGAGCATTTTTCATGTTCTATTTTCATTCTTCCCATAGAGATTATGAAACAGACATAACTTCAGAAGATAGCAATCATAGGTATAAGAGCATCTCCATGATAGTTCCAGAAGAATTGCTGGTTATGTAAAGCTGAAGGATACTGTGGGCTTGTGATAGGAAAGGGCTTGGGAATCTAGAGATGTGCAAAATCATCTAATAGCCAATCCCTACACATGTGAGGACATGTCTGCATTACAGGATTGGGAAGATAAAGACACTGTTGTGGGCTCTTAAGAGAGGATCTGATCAGGAGAAACAGAGGAACTGAAATCTATGGGGCTTTATTGTGTTAATCCTTTTTTCTGCCATCATTGAAATGAAAGGACTCCATTATTCATGGAAGAGATTTATCTGAATTCACGCTTCTTCACTGCCATCATTTTCTATGTGATGTCAGATTGGAAGAGTAAAAAGCTATAGCTACTCTCTCTCAACCTCTTAGCCCTGCATAAAGATAAAAAACATTTTTTCTTTCTTAAGCACATATATGCATACATATATACATGCACAACAAATTAATTGTGGCCCTAAATTGAGGAAAATTGGGAGCAACCTTTAGCAAAACATAATTGAGAGCCACTAGATGGTGCTTCAACTTAATTCTTTTAACATTTTGAAGAAAGCTAAAATCTAGCCTCAGATAGTAATCCTGTATTTTTTTCTTTAATTTTTCCACTCAACTGTCTCTACATTCATTAATTCTTTAGGTTTTCTGGGGTAATTTTAGGACAATTACAGAAGGAAGAAAACAATTGTTAAAATTAAAGAGAAAAAAATGTTTGGTTCCCAAACTTGAATTGTACTACTCCTGCCACTTAGTTTTGGTAGAAACATTTTGTTTATCAAACGAGATAAGGGTGGATATTAATAGTCTAGTTTCAGGGAAAGAGGAAATGTGAGACTCTCTTGGTGGTTAAACCAAAATCAGTATTCACTTATTTCTTAAATGGAGTGTTGAGATCTTCGATCACTAAAGAACCAAATAGCTGCTTGTTAGTGTTAACAGCAGCAGATGGTTCGAGCTACAAATAAAATTAGCTGGCCTTCTCTACTTCTTGGGTCCAACCCCATTTCTCATGGCCCATGACTTTGAGGCCTATCTGGTAAGAAGGAAGCTGCAGATAGGTAGACCAACTTCCTCATTTTACAAAAAAGGAAACTAAGACACTCAGAGTTAAGTGACTGTAGGGTGTTACTAAGAAGCCAGCTGGAGTGTGGACCTGCCTTGCTTGCTGATGAGAGCACTTGCAAAGTGGACCTTATAGTTTGTTTTGTTTGGAGTGAGAATTGGGGTTCAAGAGGGAATTTATGGGAGTCTTCAAAAAAAGGACAAAATAAAAAAGTGAAATAACACATGAAATATTCATGAAATTAATTACTATCTTCAAGGAAGGATTGGATATTATTAAAAATTGAGTGTCACCACATGTCAAGGATATCACATTTAAGCTTTTTTTTTTAAAAAAAAAAAGATTTATTTTTTTGAGGAGGGGAGGAGCAGAGAGAGAGGAAGAGAATCTCCAGCAGACTCCTGGCCGACCACGGAGCCCAGTGCAGGGCTCGATTTCATGACCCTGAGTCATGACCTGAGCAGAAATCAAGAGTTGGACACTTAACCAACTGAGCCACCCAGGTGCCCCCACATTTAAGCTTTGAGAATACAAGTGCAATGGAGAGATTTTAAAAATCGCTTGTTTAAATCTTACTTCAGTCCTTTCTACAATTTGGAAGCAGGAAGACACAGAAGGGGAAATTTTTTCTGTTTAGGGAAGTAAACCAACAGTTTAGAGAGTAAAGCTAAAGCTCAGGTCATAAAATGCATTGGGAATATCAAAATAAAGGGAACTAAAATGGTCAGCATAATTTTTTTTAAAAAGTTCTGTTTCTGGGCTCCAATGACGGGAATCTGGGGACCCTTGAGGAACCAGGTAAAAGAAGTAGACTAGGCCTTAGCTACAAAAAGAAAGTTGGGTGGTTGTAAATTCTCCATGATGGGGTAGCTAAAAAATTCTCGAATTAAGGATGCCTCTCTGTTAGCATTTAGTTAAAGTCTGTTATATACAACAGCCTTCATGTGATTAACAGTGATTTAAAAATGGAGGAAGAAGGAACCCTACCCACATCGTGGGGAAAACAGTACACAGAAGGCAGCAGTTGCCACCTGGGTGATGAGAAACCAAGGATGACCAAGAAACTGGTCTGGGATTTAAAGTTTATAGTAAAACATAACAAGAAACCAGCAAGGAAAGGCAGATCATGAAAACCCAGTACTGATGCTGTAATGGAGGTAGGTACACAATGCCAGAGCAATCAAAGGAAGGACTACTCAATTCTGGCTGAACTTGTGGGTTGAAGGTCAGGAAAAGCATTGGATGAATTACAAAGCTTTCAGCTGCAATAAACAGAAAGTAGGGTTCTGAGTTAATCAATAAAAACATTTATTATCTTGCATAAGAAGGCAACCAGAAGGGGCTCCTGGAAGGCTCAGTGGGTTAAGCATCTGCCTTTGGCTCAGGTCCTAATCTCAGGGTCCTGGGATCTAGCTCCACGTCGGGCTCCCTATTCAGCGAGGAGTTGGCTTCTCCCTCTCCCTCTGCCCCCTGCCCTTACTCATGCTTTCTCTCTCTCACTCTTTCTTTCTTTCTCAAATAAATAAAATCTTTAAAAAAAAAAAAGAAGAAGAAGAAGAAGGCATCCGGAAGTAGAACCAACTTCAATCTGGTTGTTTCAATGGCTCTATGAAATCTTGAAGGGCCTGGATTTTATCCTCATCTGTGCTCTGCCGTTTTCAGTGTTTGCTTCATCCTCAGGCTGGAAGTGAGAAGGCGGCGGCCCCCCTAAGGCCATATGTCATGTTCAGAGGAAGAGGGTTGACCATCTCTTCCTCAAATCCCATCTTACTCATGAGGACCAACAGCCCCACATTCGTTTCTTCTCCTAATTGGCCAAAGCCACAGGACAATTCTTTATCTAATCTCTGGCAGAGCCCGAGATTTTCTTTGTGTTGATCAGGACTTCTGTGGAGCTGGGCTAAAGTCAGCACCTTTCACCAGGCACATATCCTAGTGGGAGAGGAATGAATAGAGACCTGAACAAAAACTGGAGCTTTGGTGAGGAGAATGCCTGAGAAGCCTTAGTGAAGAAGATGGTCACAGTCAAGTTGAGTTCTAAAAGATGCACAGGAATGTTGCTGGTGGACAAGAGCAGGGAAGAAAGGGGAGAGACAGCATGGGTAAAGGCAGGGGGCTGTGACAGAGCATGTCTCTTTCCAGGTCATGGGGAAACTATATCATCCCACACAAGTCCTGTGTTTCAGGAAGTCATCTGGGGACACAAGACTGCTATTCTATTGAGAATGCCAGAAGAGTTTTGCAGATCGAGCAAATCTTGACGAATTTATAACATTTTCTGAACAGAATGTCCAAATCTTCTGACTGATTCACCCAACACTGATTTTAAGATCAAATGAGGAGCCAAGAACATTGGCTTATACACAGTGGACAACCAAAGAAAGGCAGGGGAGCTCGGCCTAGAGAGGCAGTGGGTTAGCGGGATGATGTCACTCATCTCCGAAGGGCAGGGTTCCGTTTCTGAGCAGAGTAAAGCTGACAAGAGTTGAGACGCTTCTCTTTATCCTGGTTTCCTCTAATGAAATACGGAAAATAATTCTTGCTCTTAACCCAGCTGAAGAGAAGGTTTTTGAGGATAATCTTTATAAACTTATAAATGTCCTTGGGGAAAATGCTATAGAAACACAAAGTCTTGTTATTCATCCCAGCTTTCAAATGTCTTTTATGCACACATAGGAAAGTAAAAAAAAAAAAAAAAAATGGCAGTGTGTTCTGCCCTAAAACATCTCTCCTACCTAAAACACAGAAACCCCACACACAGACAACCACAGACATAGATTTCCATTTCCAGCTGTGTTGTCTACCTTGAAGTTCCTACACACTGAGGAGAGAGCTCTGTTGAGGTATGACAATCACTAGGGAGGGAAGAAGGGATCATCTCTGCGCAGGTAGGAGGAGGCCATGTGGCTAATCAAGGCAATTTGAAAATTTAACAAAAGAGAGAGAGAAAAAACTTACACAGGCTCAAAATCAGAAAAAACAAATTTAAACAAGATGCAATAAAACAAAAAGATGTGTGAAATCCCATCAAATGTTAAGACTTTTAGGAGAAATGAATCACTTTCCAAATTGCTGTCATGATTTGCCTGTTAATAAGAATGTGCTCCTCCTGGGAAAGTGAGGTTGTTTATGAGATTAATTATTTACTCTTGTGCCTTAACATGATGAAAATGCTTGAGTACATCACATCCTGTTAGTTTCTCTTTTATCTCATTACCTTTATGAAACTCATTGTCTTTACGAAAAGAGAGAGGAGCAGAGAGCAGGGTGGTTGGTGCTAACATATGAGTTTTACTATGTTTCTGAAGGGCGTTTCTGTCTACTGTGCAGCTTTCTGGGGTTCCATGGGGACCAAAAAACCCGGAGAGAAAGCAGTTCTCTTTTGTGGGTACTGTGAAAATAGGTCATGCTAGTGGAAAGATGATTCTGGATATTCCTAGTGACCCTTGAAATGGACATAAGCATCTTTGTACACCTAGCTGATGTTCTGTAGGAGATGAGGCCAGACCAGGTTATGTATTTTGTGTCTGACTAAAACAGCTTACAGTTTATTTACAATTTGTACACACCCAATTTAAGGCTTTTGGCCTGAGGACACCATTTACTACATAACACCTTAAAAAAAAAATCTCTCTTACAGATTTTTCTATATTCCATATAATGGAAAATCACAACACAACACCATTTATAAGATATTGAAAACCAAGGAGTGGCCCAAGATGTCTGCTCCAAGAAACTACAGTAACTGTCTTGGGACTAGAAAGAAAGATTAAACAACTCCCATTCCAGCAAGAAGCATCTGTCTTTTGTCATTCTCCCCAAAGCAACATAAAATGTGCGGAGAATGGCAGCCATTTCAGTGAGGGCAAAGGAGGTCGGCTGTTTGTAACATTTTCCACCATTCCCTTGCAACTAAAACCCAAATCCCATTACTTTCCAACTGCCTATCAAAGGAGGGTGTTTGCTGATGCAGCCCAAGGAGGCCTAATCACTATCCATGGCAGCCCCTGTGTCCTGGAGGATGATTAAATGGCAGAGCCTAGGGAGGAGCTGGATGTGAAACCTTATCCCTACGCCAAACTCCTCTCGGGTATTTCAAATTTTTATTTTTTTTCTTTTCACTTTTTTTCAGATTCCTATCCAAAACATGCTTTTTTTGGCAGCCTCCCCAGAGGACTGTGAAGTCATAGTGCATAAGCTATCCAACTCCTACCTCTGCAGGATGGTAAAACAGACCCAAGACTTGCCAACTGCAGCTGTTCTCAGGCGAGGGTTCTCTCCAGCCGGCGGCCATCAGCAGACACACGGGCAGTGTGCACACACACGCTGGGGGACTGCAGAGCACCCATCTTCAGGCTGTTGTCAAGCTTGCAGACAAGGCCATCCATGTTCTCCCAGTCACTCCAAATCTTTACTTAATGTCTCACAGTCAACAATGTTCTTTTCGTTAATGACTACCTTTCAGGGAGACTATGAATTGTAGAGGTTATCACTTATTTCTTATTTATGGATAGAAGATTAAGATAGTTCCACCCAACCTTTTCAATCTGGTCTTCCACTGACTTGACTCCTCTTATTCCTATGTAGACAGCCACTATCCAGCTTTCCCACAAATTTCTCCCCAACCCTTCCTGGCTGCATTTTCTGCTGGGCTTGTGCTGTTCCTCCTGTGATGAAGACTTTTACCTATCCCTGCCTTTCAAAAGGCTGCTGTCTCTTCAATGCTACTGCATCTGTGAAACTTTTCCACGTGCCTTTTTCTGAGCTAGATATTGCCTCACCATAGTATTTCTTTTTACTGTACTTTGAAGATTATTAAGACCCTTGGCTTTATAGATATTTGTGTACATGTGTCCCCAACACTGAATTGTGAGATCCATGAGGGCAGATGTCAGGTCTCAACTATTTTTATATTTTCCAAAGGGCCTAGCACAGTGTCTTATATGCAGTGAGTACTCAATAAATGTGTGCTGAATTTGAATTTAAAAATTCAAAATAATAAAGACTGATGAAGGTATGAGTATTAAAAGGATGAATAAAATGAGAGAAAATATTTACAACATATGTAAGACAATCTTTATTAGCTTGAGTACATTAGCTCCAACAAATCAAAAGAGAAAGACAAAAAAATCCCATAGAAATATGGGCAAAGGATATGTATAGCTATTTTTACAAGATTGGAAATATAAATGTCTAATAAACATAGGAAACCATAGTCAACCTCAGTAGTAAGGGGAAGTGTCAATTACAAAAAAAAAAAATCCAAGATGCCATTTTTTGGATACATCAGATTGGTAAAATCAATAATTTTGATAGTATTAACTAAGAGGATTATGGGGAACAAACAGTTTCTGATGGGAGTAAAAATCAGTATAGCCATTTCAGATAACAGTTTGCAAGGATGGTTCAATATTTCTGTTTTTCAGCATCTACTCGAAGTACTATT
The DNA here is from genome assembly GCF_054177405.1 of Leptonychotes weddellii. Lineage (NCBI taxonomy): Eukaryota > Metazoa > Chordata > Mammalia > Carnivora > Phocidae > Leptonychotes > Leptonychotes weddellii. Next base: position 140,334,701 of record NC_138369.1, read on the forward strand.
GTTCATGTGCACAAGGAGGTAATACTACAGCATGGTTTGTAACGGGAAGCAAATCTTGCTATCCTTCTGCAGGGCTATGTCATGCTAGCTATAAAGGATGAGGTTGTCCCTGAAGAGGGGTCCTCTCTGACTGTCTGAAACACCACCTTTGTTTCTGCCCCTTTATCACACCTTCTTTCTCCTTTTATCCATCACTTCATATTATATTACTCATGCATATTCGTATTTGACTATTATCTTTCTTCTTCTCTAACATGTAAGCTGACTGACAAGAATAGAGATTTAGTCTATTTTTCCAGTGCTATATATGCAGCCTCTGGTACATAATAGGGACTCAATAAGTGGTTATTGAATGACTTTTGTGGAACTATATGTAGCATCATGGAAATATCTTCAAGGCATACTGAACAAGAAGAAAAAGCAAGTTAAAGAATAATACATCTAGGATGATATAATTTATTATGTACAGTAAGTATAAAAACCAACTTTTTTTCAGTGTCTTTTTAAAAATTCCATTCTCTCTGTATCCCCTTTCATTTCAAGCTTGGCCATCTTAGGCTCATCACCTTAGCAGAGACATACTTGGGCAGAAGGTAAGAATGTTGCATCTATGCTCCTTCTTAACTCTGGTTTTCAATAGTGTAAATTCTTTTAGGGAAACAGAAAGAATTCTGAATCTTTTCCCTCCACCCTCCCCAGAACCTAAACAACAGCAACAACCAACCTTGAGCTGAGCGGAGAAGGGAAAATGGGGTAAGTGACGAGAACACAGATTACTCTGGGGGGCTTTCTCACCCAGGCAGAGCTAAGGGGTGAAAGGCAGAGGGAATTTTGGTGGAAGAGAACCTGGATGACTTTGCAGGGATTCTCTTGTTATAACAGGCAGTAGCAGTAGACTGATTCCTACTCTTCTGATCTTGACGTGGCAAAGGCAGGCTCCAGTTCTGAGGAGCCAGGCAGAGGGAAACAAGGGTTTTCTCCACAAATGCCTGTGAGACAGATGACTTAGGACCAGATGCGTCCCTAATTGCCACCAAATGTACCTTATTTTTATCCTATTTTATTTTAATTAACCTTTTTATTTGAGTATAGTTGACACACGATGTTATATTAGTTTCAGGTGCACAACATAGTGTTTCCACAACTGTAAACATTATGCTGTGCTCCCCACAAAGGTAGATACCATCTGTCACCATACAGCGCTATTACAATGTCATTGACTATATTCCTTATGCTGTGCCTTTTATTCCTGTGACTTATTCATTCCATGACTGGGAGCCTGTACCTCCCACTCCCCTTTACCCATTTTGCCCATCCCCCCCACACCTCTCCTCTCTGGCAACCCTCAGTTTGTTCTCTGTGTTTACAGGTCCGATTCTGCTTATTGTTTGTTTCTTCTTCTTCTTCTTCTTCTTTTTTTAGATTCTGCATAAGAGTGAAATCATGTGGTATTTTTCTTTCTCAGTCTGACTCATTTCACTTAGCATAATACCCTCTAGGTCCACCCATGTTGTCACAAATGGAATATTTGTGTACTGTGGGTGGGAATGTAAATTGGTAAGTCAACTGCAGAAAACAGTATGGTGGTTTCTCAAAAAATTAAAGATAGGATTACCATATGATGTAATAATTCCACTACTGGGTATTTACCCAAAGAAAACAAAAACACGAATTCAAAAAGATATGTGCACCCCTATGTTTATATGTTTATTGCATTATTTACAAGAGCCAAGATAGGGAGGTAATCTAAGAGTCCATTGATAGATGAATGGATAAGGAAGATGTGATATATATATATATATATATATATGGAATATATGTGGAATATTATAATAATATGACATATAATGGAATATTATAATATTATGTTATAATTATAATGGAATATAATATAAGATGGAAAATTATAATATATATACTTATATATTATATATATAAGTATATATAAATAGAATATTATGCAGCCACAGCAGAAGAGAGGAAGGAAGGGGCCAATGAACTAGGAACAATGTTTTTTATGCTACCAGAATAAGTACTCTAAATATTTTTTTAAAAGATTTTATTTATTTATTTGACAGAGAGAGACACAGCAAGAGAGAGAACACAAGCAGGGGGAGTGGGAGAGGGAGAAGCAGACTTCCTGTGGAGCAGGGAGCCTGATGTGGGGCTCGATCCCAGGACCCTGGGATCATGACCTGAGCCGAAGGCAGACGCTTAACCGACTGAGCCACCCAGGTGCCCCAAGTACTCTAAATATTAATGATTTACCTTGCAACTCAGAGTAGAGGCTGAGCTTTACACCTGTATCTATATAATCCAGTAGGTACATAGAAAAACATCTGGAAGTTTGCAAGCATGTACAGGGGACTCGAACTGTGGTTAGTAGTGAAGAGAGGCTTTGGCTTGATCTGTAATGTTTGGATTTTGTACAAAGAATGTGTTCATGTAGTCAGTGTAATTAAAAATAAAAATTTCCAAAAGATAAAAGATACAAAGACAACCCAATGTACTTGCTTGCCAAAAGGTGGGGTAAGAGTTATCAGATTTGCTAAGACCATGTAGAGGGATTGAGTTTAGAGTTGACAGGCTTCTAAGAGGAAACCCAATAAGGCTGGGGCAGAGTTGTCTAAATTTAACCTATAGAAAGATGTGATTCTGCATTTTTACTTATTCTTCATGTAGGTAATTCCTCTGGCCTCTCTACAGACTTGTCTACCATCCTAAAAATGCCAGAGTTTATGAGAATTTGTAACTCAAGAATTAATCAAAGGCTTATGAGGAAAAAGATGAAACATTAAATCTAAGTTCTGTCATGGATATGGCTTTGTAATTACTTGGGAAAACAATTTAACAGTCTGATATTTATGACTGTCTCATACTTTTATAGCTGGTTTCAATTATGTTAAGTTGTGTGCAACTTAAATTTCATTGTCTACGTGTCCTTGCTTTAGCTAGTATGGCTTTAAAATTAATTTTGTTTTTCATTTCTTGATGCCTCTGTTTCTTGAAGTTAATGAACAGTTTGAAGTAATTTTTAGTAAGTTAATAAGCATGTGATTATAAAACTACTGAAGTAGAAAAACTTGGACTTTGAGAAGCATTTCATTCATAAATCATCAGTGTTTGAGGGTCCTAAACTCTGGGTGCACTGATGCTTACCTATAATTATTTATCTTAAAGATACTCTGTCCCCTTAACACTTTTCTTTCCATATCGTGATTCAGCCTTCTGCCAGTTAAGTTGTGCCTTTGAAGACTGATTCAAGAGGCCAGAATGAAGTAATCCTCTCTCTCAGGCAGTTCCAATTGACCTTTGGATGTATCTGATGCCCTTGTGATTTCCATTGGACATGCATACTGCATCATGATGATTTACGCACAAAAAATGATTTATGCACAAAAGAAAATTAGTAATACTGGGTAGCTCAAGGAATCTCTGTAGCTGGAAAACCAGCACTGGGAGATGGGCAGGAACAAACCAGTCTAATGAGGAGTAGCACTGCTGTCATAACTGCTGGACCACAATGGATGCCATAGCTTACAATACCACCATTATGGTGAGCAAGTGTGCCTGACAGATCATGCCTGGGCCCTTGTCCAACAACTTCTAGACAGACTGGCAAAGTAAGTATTCTGCATCTTCTGGGTCTAGAGTGGAAGGAAATGCTCTACATCTCACCAAGACTCAGAAGGTGGAAAATTCACAAACACAAGAGGGGAGTTCAAAGGCCAAGGAATTACAAAAACTCATAAATGTTTATCACAGGAATTAAAGTGGAGCCTTTTGTTCATTTCCTGAACCTGAAAGATTTATAAACACTGGATCTCTAAATATTAGGTATTAAATGCCTAACTGAGTATATTAGTTTTCTATTGCTACATAACAAATTACACCAAAACTTAGCAGTTTAAAACCAAAAGAAGCATTTATTCTTTCACACAGTTTCTGTGGGCCAGGAATTCAGAGGCAACTTAGCTGGGCAGTTCCGGCCTGGGATCTCTCATGAGGTTGTAGTCAAGCTATCAGCTGGGACTGTAGTCTTCTGAAGGCTTAACTGGGGCTGGAGGATCCACTTCCAAGGGGTTATTTACAGGCTGACACTTAATACCAACAGTTGGCAGGAGGCCTCTGTTTCTCCCCCTGTAAACCTCTCTACAGGGTTTGAGTGCTTTCATGACACAGAAGCTGTTAGTAAGCCAAGAAAGAGCAAAGCAGAAGTTGCACTGTTTTCCATGATACTTCTGCATAGTATTCTACTGCTAATACAGGTTAGTCCCATTCAATATAGGAAAAAACTTCCCTGGGGCCATGAACACCAGGAGGAGAGGATCACTGGAGGCTGGACATCACACTAAACAAAATAGAAATTTGGGAACTATCTGGTTAATTTCATAATCAAAGTGGAAAATCAAATAGATTCACTATCCATTTGACTCTGAGATATGTAGACACAAACTTGGAATGAGGTTATCATAATTATTTGACTTGAAGGCCAAAAACTTTCCTGAATCTATTAAATTATGATGATTAAACAAAAGCCAGAAATTAAAAGTGTCTCACAAAATAGATTCAAGAATTTTTTTCAGTTGAAGCCAGTTTGGAATTTCTTCATCAAAAGATACTTCCTGTTACTCTTCCAAAACTCTCAGAATCAAATAAGAAATTAGAAAATTAAGGGGATTTGTTCTTCTTGATGCATTGTTTGGCTGGAGTGCTACCTTATTGGAAAGTTCTTAAATTGTTTAAAATATTAGATTCTCTTTACCTAGAATTATGAGCAGTCATGCAATGTTGGACATGAATGGTAAAAGATAAAGACCATTATTTTCCATGCTAGGACATGTCTAAACCTTTTTCTTGTTTAACTCTCCCAAGCTTGACTTACTCTTTTCTTATTCCACTGCTCCCACAAATCAGTTAAGAAATGGAGAAAATGGAGAAAATTTAACAAGTTTTTCCTTCTTTGGCCCTAAGTGAAATTATTTGTATATATGTCCCTTTGGGTTTAAATAAATATCACTGCACTTCAGATGGAAAGAAATAAAGAAAGAAAAAAAAGAAAGAAGAGAGAGAGAGAAAGAAAGAAAAAAAAGAAAGAAAAGAAAGAAAGAAAGAAAGAAAGAAAGAAAGAAAGAAAGAAAGAAAGAAAGAAAGAAAGAAAGAAAGAAAGAAAGAGGCGCCTGGGTGGCTCAGTTGGTTAAGCGACTGCCTTCGGCTCAGGTCATGATCCTGGAGTCCCGGGATCCAGTCCTGCATCGGGGTCCCTGCTCAGCGGGGGGTCTGCTTCTCCCTCTGACCCTCTTCCCTCTTGTGCTATCTCTCATTCTCTCTCTCAAATAAATAAAGAAAGAAAGAGAAAGAAGGAAAGGAAAGAAAGGGAGAGAGGGAAGGAAGGAAGGGAGGGAGGGAGAGAGGGAGGGAAGGGGAGAAAGAGAGAAAGGGAGAGAGGGAGAGATGGAGGGAGGGAGGGAAGAAGAGGAAGGGAGGCAGGAAGGAAGAAAGGAAGGAAGGGAGGAAGGAAAGAAGGGAGAGAGGGAGGGAGGAAGGAAAGAAAACTTCCTGATCACCAGCTTCTCAAGGGTAGAGAGAATGGGTTACCATCCTCAGGAGGTGAGTGAATTTATAATCTAATCCTAGAAGGGCTGGGGAATTAATTGAGCTCAAGGGAATGTCAATCACTTTAGCACTGCAAATGGACTAAAGATTGGAAGTGTCCCTCAGCTGGAAGAAAGATGTAGTAGAAGGTCTTACAAAGTTTGATGAGGTGTACAGAATACAGGAAGACCCCCCCCCATCCCAATAAAAGAAGGAACATTTGGCTGGAATCTGTAGAAGCCATGTGTTGGAGCCAGCTTTTACTAGCTTGTGAGATCGAATACCAAATGTTCAGGAAATTTGGGAACTGGTTGCTCAACTATTGGTAGCTTGAAGTAGGCCACAGTGGGAATACTTATACCATGCTGCAACTCAGGGCTCCCTCCTCACTCCCCTGCACCTTGTGAAAGAACTAGTTGTTATGGGCTGAATTATCTCTCCCCAAAATTCATATCTTGACACCTTAACCCCTACTACCTCAGAACATGTTTGTATTGGGGATAGGGCCTTTAAAGAGGCAGTTAAGTTAAAAGGAGGCCATTATGGTGGGCTCTAATCCAATTTGAATGGTGTCTTTATAAGAAGAGGGAATAGGACACACAAGGAGACACCAGGGATGATGTATGCATAGAGGAAAGACCATGTGAGGACACAGTGAGAAAGTGGACATTTGCAAGATAGGGAGAGAGGTCTCAGAAATAGTCAAACCTATTGATCTTGATCTTGGACTTCCAGCCTCCAGAACTGGGAGCAAATATATTTCTGTTGTTTAAACCACCCAGTCTGTAGTATTTTTGCTATGGCAGCCCTAGCAAACTAATTCACCAGTTTCCTGGGACCTGTAAGATGTTTACAATGGTGACCCCTTGAAAAGGTGGTACCATGATTTAGTTTACAACAGTAGGTGGTAGTGGTGTTGATAGTGATTTAAAAAAAAAAAAAAATGCTGAGCTTCATCTGGAAATAAAGCTGGTTGGTCCAAGTGAGGGCAATGCTCACAGGACAGAGAACTGATTCAGGGATGTATTTAGGATCTAGAACCACAAAGGCTTTTTAAAAAAATAAAGGGGATTGCGGATCAGCGTGGGTTGGTCTACAGTCTAGAGGAAGAATTTAAGGTTTCATTAGGAAAAGGAGACAGAAGCCAATACTTATAAAGGCACCAGCTTTATATGCTGTAATCATTTCATCAATCTGCCCAGGAAGGCAGTTATTAATGGTTTTATCTATTTTACAATCAAGAACATTGGGGCTCCAATTAGTAAGCAGTGGGGAGCCGAAGTTCTAACTCAGGGTTGTCCCACAATACTGTCACCTCCCAGACCTTCCTCAAGCAAATTGTGAACAGGAAAAGAAGTATAATGGTTTAAGGATCAGAAATTTCCAGAAAGCGCAGAAAGGTGTCTCCAAGTTAGTGGAGAAAGACATGAAGTTTAAGGGAGGAATATCTGAGCAGACAAAACCTTCTTCACCAAAAGGAGATAGGCTGACCTATGAAATGGGTTTTGTATCTAAGTTTCTGCTGTAGAGCCAGGAAACTATGTGCATGAATAGGAGAACTGCATTCTTGTAGGGGCCAAAGGAACATTTTTATAAGTTAGACCTGAGCCATCATACTCAGTTGACAGATCTATAGCCCTTACTGAAGGGCTCAAAGATAATAGGTAAAGATTTCTCCTAGGCTTGGAACTGACCTAAAGGGGGAGAGTGCAACCTCTTCAACTTAACTTTACTGTGATTACCTTTTTTGAATCTCTAGTTCCTTAAACTGGTATTCACTGTGCATGAAGAAGGGCACTGAAGAATGAGACTATTTGCTCTCCAAAAAGATTATATGCTCCTGGAGGACCGGAAGTTGGTCTTCTTCTTTGGTATGTTTCTTGACAGCATGGTATATTGGATGAACAAAAATTACTTTTCAATAAATGTGTTGAACAGACATCTAAAGTCTCTGCTAAAAACAAAATTGGCTTCAGGTTCTGTCGTTCTACCTCTGTGGTCTCACTGCACAAACATATGTTTTAGATCTTAAGCTATTCAAGACATGTGTTCTGACTTATTATTTATAACAAAATGAAATGGAAAATGCAACCAAAAGGCTTCAAGAATTTGCCTGAGGACTGCAAATGGAGCACATGCAGGCTGTAAGATGGAAATGTGGTGACCCAGGAATAAGCAGGAATTATTCATTCAAGCTATGTGGCTCATGACCCTGTAGTGGACGTTTCCCTTCCTGCTGTGTAACTTACCCTGCAGAGGATCTAAGACCTTCGGTGCAAACTTGGTTAAAACTTCAAGCATTGTACTTTTGTTTTGTTTTGTTTTGTTTTCATTCTGGCTCAAAATCCAGACGATATTGAGACAAGGGCAGCCTTCTTTGTCACTCCTCTCTGCCCAGCACTACTGAGGTAAAATTGACCAATAAAACTGTAACATACTTAAAGTATACAATGTGATGATTTGATATACATATGAAAGGATCCCCCCAAGTTAATTTACATATATATCACCTCACATATTAAGTTTGTATGTGTGCAATGTGAGAACATTGAAGTTCTACTCTCTTAGCAAATTTCAATTATGTGATACAGTGTTATCAACTATAGTTACCATGTTATACATTAGATCCTCAGACCTTATAATTGAAATTTATATCCACTTACCTACTTCTCTATATTTCCTCCACCACCCAGCCTCTGGCAACCACTTTTTTACTATTTCTATGAGTTCAGCTTTTCTCCCCTTCTCTTTTCTTATCTATCTTTTCCTTCCTCCCTCCCCCCATCCTCCCTCCCTCTCTCCTTCCCTCCCTCCCTCTCTCCTTTCTTTTTTCTTTCTCGCTCTCTCTCTCTTCCTTTCCTTTCCTTTCCTTTCTTTCCCTTTCTTTTTTCTTTCTTCTCTTCCGTTCGTTCCTTCCTTCCTTCCTTCCTTCCTTCCTTCCTCCCTTCCTTCCTTTTTGCCTTCCTCCCTCCCTCCCTCCCTCTCCCCCTCTTTTTCTTTCTAGATTCCACATATAAGTGATGGCTCATTTCATTTAGCAAAATGACCTCCAGTTTCATCCATGTTGTCACAAATGATAAGAATTCTTCTTTTTTTAAGATTTATTTATTTTAGAGAGAAAGAGAGAGAGAGAGAGAGCATGAGTGGAGGGAGGGGCAAAGGGAGAGGGAGGGAATCTCAAGCAGACTCCCTGCTGAGTTCAGAGCCTGACACAGGGTTCAATCTCATGACCCTAAGATCATGACCTAAGCTGAAATCAAGAGTCAGCAGCTTAGCTACCTGGGCCACCCAGGTGTCCCAAGAATTCTTTTTAAAGGCTGAATCATACTCCATTGCATGTATATACCATATTTTCTTGATTCAATCACCCTGATGGGACACTTAGGTTATTTCCATACTTTGAATAATGAATAATGGTTGTGTCCATACTTTGAATTGTGAATAATGCTGCAATGAACATGGGAATACATTATGTCTTAGATAATGATTTTGTTTCCTTTTTGTGCATCCAGAAGTAGAATTGCTGAGTCATACAGTAGTTGTATTTTTAATTTCTTGAGGAATCTCCATACTGTTTTCCATTGTGACTACCAGTTTATATTCCCAACCACAGTGTACAAGGTTTCTCTTTTCCCTTGCCAGCATTGTTATCTATCTCGTTTTTTTTTATAATCATACTAATAGGTGAAAGGTGATATCTCATTGTTGTTTTGATTTGCATTCCCTGATGATTTGTGATGTTGAGCAACTTTTCATGTATCTGTTGGCTGTTTGTATGTCTTCTTTGGAAAAAGGTCTATTCAGATCCTTTGCCCATTTTTAATTGGGTTATGTTTTTGCTTTTGAGTGGTATGATTTCCTTGTAAATTTTGGCTATTAATCCCTTATTGGATATGTGGTTTGTAATATTTTCTTTCATCTCAAAAGTTGTTTTTAAATTTTGTTTATTGTTTCTTTTGTTAAGCAGAAGCTTTTTAGTTTGATGTATTCCTAGTTGTTTATTTTTACTTTTTGTTACTTTTGCTCTTGGTATCAAATCCAAAAAATCATTGCCAAGATCAATGCCAAGGAGCTTACCCTCGATGTTTTCTTCTAGGAGTTTCAGAGTTTCAGGTTTTATATTCAAGTCTTTAATCCATTTTGAGTAGATTTTTCTGTACAGTGTAAAATTGGGGTCCATTTTCATTCTTTTGCATGTGGCCGTCCAGTTTTCCCAATACCATTTACTGAAAAGACTATCCTTTCCCCTAAATATATTCTTGGCTCTTTTGTCATAAATTAATTGGCCCTGGGTTTATTTCTGAGTTCTCTATTCTGTTTCATTGATCGACGTGTCTGTTTTTATGCAAATACCATACTGTTTCAATTGTTATAGCCTTGTAATGTAGTTTGAAATCAAGAATTCTGATGTATCCAGCTTTGTTTGTCTTTCTCAAGATTGCTCTAGCTATTCAGAGTATTTTTTGGCTCCATATGAGTTTTAGGATTTTTTTTTCTATTTTTGTGAAAAATAGCATTGGACTTTTGATAGGGATTGCATTGGATCTGTAGATTGCTTTGGGTGGCATGGACATTTTAACAATATTAACTCCATGAGTATGGAATATTTTTCCATTTATTTGTGTCTTTCTTGGTTTCTTTCATCAACGTCATCATTTTCAATGTATAAATCTTTCACCTCCTTGACATTATTTCTAAGTATTTTATTCTTTTGTATGCTACTGTAAATGGGATTGTTTTCTTAATTTCTCTTTCTGATAATTCATTGTTAGTATATAGAAATGTAACTGATTTTTGTATATTGATTTTATATACTGCAACTTTACTGAATTCATTTATTCTAACAGTTTTTAGGTGGACTCTTTTTAATATCTTTTAATATCATGTCATCTGAAAACAGAGACAATTTTACTTCTTCCTTTCTAATTTGGATGCCTTTTATTTTTATTTCTTGCACAGTTGCTCTGGCTAGAACTCCCAGTACTATGTTGAATAAAAATGGCAAGAATAAGCATCTTTTCTTGTTCTTGATCTTAGAGAGAAAGCATTCAGCTTTTCACCATTAAGTATGATGGCTGTGGGCTTGTCATATATGGCCTTTATTATGTTATGTTCCCTCTATATCTATTTCTCTGAGAGTTTTTATTATGAAAGGGTATCAAATTTTGTCAAATGCTTTTTCTGTACCAAATGAGATGATCATGTAATTTTTATTTGTTAACATGGTGTATCACATTGATTGATTTGCAGATATTGAACCATCCTTGCATCCCTGGAATCAACTTAGTTGGTCATGATGTATGATTTTTTTTTTGATATACTGTCGAATTCTTGCTAATACTTTTTAAATTTTTTTTAAAGATTTTATTTATTTATTTGACGGAGAGATAGAGATATCATGGAATGCTTTCCACATGTTAAGTAGGCAGAGCAGCAGGCAGAGGGGGGAGAAGCTGGCTTCCCACTGAGCAGGAGTCCGATGCAGAGTTCAATCCCAGGACCCTGGGAACATGACCTGAGCTGAAGGCAGACACTTAACTGACTGAGCCACCCAGGCACCCCAAATTCTTGCTAATATTTTGTTGGGAATTTTCCAACAAAATAGGGTTAGTGGCTATAATTTTCTTTTCTCGTAGTGTCTTTGTCTGGCTTTGGTATCAGAGTAATACTGACCTCATAAAATAAGTTTGAAAGTATTTTCTCCTCTCTAATAATTTGGAAAATTTTGAGAATAATAATAATAATTAATACCAATTATTCTTAAAATGGTTAGTAGAATTCACCAGTGAAGCCATCTGGTCCTGGGCTTTATTGTGAGGTTTTTGGTTACTGATTCAATTTCCTTACTATTAATTGGTCTGTCCAGTTTATCTATTTGTTCATAATTCAGTCTTGGTAGGTTGCGTGTGTCTAGGAATTTATCCTATTGTAGATTGTCCAATATGTTGGCATAAAATGTTCATTGTATTCTCTTGTGATCCTTTGTATTTCAGTGGTATCAGTTGCAATGTCTCCTCTTTCACTTATAATTTCACTTACTCGAGGCTTCTCTCTTTTTTTCTAGGTAAGTCTAACTAAAGGTTTATCTATCTTGATTATCTTTAAAAAAAAAACAGCTCTGGGGCGCCTGGGTGGCTCAGTCGTTAAGCGTCTGCCTTCGGCTCAGGTCATGGTCCCAGGGTCCTGGGATCGAGCCCCGCATCGGGCTCCCCGCTCAGCGGGAAGCCTGCCTCTCCCCCCTCCACTCCCCCTGCCTGTGCTCCTCTCTCACTGTGTCTCTCTCTGTCAAATAAATAAATAAAATCTTTAAAAAAAAAAAAAACAGCTCTTAGTTTCATTGTTCCTTTCTATTGTCTTGTTGGTCTCTATTTCATTAATTTATGCTCTGACCTTTGTAGTTTTTCATCCTTCTACCAACATTGGACTTCATTTGTTCTTCTTTTTCTAGTTCTTTGATGTGTAAAGTTAAGCTGTTTAAGATCTTTTTTCTTAATAGAGGCATTTATCACTATAAACTTCCCTCTTACAACCACTTTTGCTGAATCTCATGTTTTGGTATGCTATGTTTCAGTTTTCATTTTTCTCAAGATTTTTTTGATTTTGATTTTGATTTTGATTTTATCTTTGACCCATTGGTTATTCAGGAGCATGTTGTTTAATTTCCATATACTTGTGAATTTCCTATTCTTTTTTCTTTTAATTGATTTCCAGTTTCATACCACCATCAGAAAAGATACTTGATATGATTTCAATGCTCTTAAATTTACTAAGACTTGGTTTGTAGCTTAACATGTGGAAAGCATTCCATGTGGGCTTGAGAAGAATGTGTATTCTGCTGCTATTGGATGGAATGTTCTATAAATGCCTGTTAGGACCACCTGGTCTAATGTGTAGTTTAGGTCCAACTTTTCCTTGTTGATTTTCTGTCTGGATAATCTAGCCAGATTGAGAGTGGGTTATTGAAATCCCCTAATATTATTGTATTGTTCTCTATTTAAGTGCAGTCTTAAATATCTGTTTTTCCAAGAGTAGTTATAAAAATTTTGAAGTTTGTGACACAGGTCAATCTATTCTTGTCCTTTGTCTAGGCAAACAAAAGTGCTATCAGGTAAAAACCAGAGAGCTGTTGAAATCTAGTGTTCCTGTGTTTCCCAGTTGAGGATACTGAAAACCAGGGTGTGAAAGATCCTGATCAAGGGAAGAGTTTGAATCACCTTTTGTTCCGGGGAAGTCCTAATGAAACTTAAGACTGCTCATTCCAAACATGTTTGCCCATCTTTGCTTATAGAAGCAACACTATTCATGAAATACTTGAGACACTCAGTAGGTGGACAGTAGATAAACAGAATATATTGTTGTAACTGAGGATGTTCCTATTCTATTTGTCTTTTTCACAGAGCCAGTGTGAACATGTATGACTGTTGAGCTTTAACTTTCATGTGTTCAGTTTCAACTTTAACAATTTTATTTCCCTTTATTTTGTGAGTTAAGAGAATGGAAACAAAATTAAAAGTCTGGCAATGAGTTCTCAATTCTTTTACCCTTCCAGGTGACTGGTAGGGCTAAAACACTAGAGTTTGCTTGTGAAATGCTGCCATTATGTAAATCTACATGGTTTAGTGAACAGAATCCCAACTGAGAGCCTGTAGACCTGTGTTCTAGTATCAGGTCATAGGTATTTAGCTTTCCCATACCTTAGTTTGCTCATCTGTAAAATGAGGAGCTTAAATAGATGATTCTACTTCCCCTGTAATAGCCTAGGTTTCTCTGGCACCTGGACATAATTGCAGAACTTTAGAAGGAAAGACACCAGACCCAAAAATCTGGGGTTTAGATCTGACTTTGTACATTTTGTGGTTTTATTTCCTCATCTCTAAGAAATAGAGTAATAGCTATCAGTTGGTCACAGGTGCAATGCATGATTAGCTATTACCTTGCGTAAGAAGTTTGCAAATAAAGATGTCTATGGAAAAGAAGCCCCTCCCCTGAAGGTTTAAAACATATTAAAAAGCTAGATTAAACACATGTGCCATCTCTGTAGGAAAATGAAAATAGATTAAAAGAATAAAGTACAGAAAGAGCTTATGCATGCATTAGAAGTAGTGTATTTAAGAGAAAGTACAAACAACCTATACATTCATTAAAAATGCTCAATATTACTAGTAACCAAAGAAATACAAATAAAGACAATGATGAGATTCCATTTTCCTGCCATTAAGCAAGACATTGAAATATTTTTATCAAATGTTGGTGAAAGAATAGGGAAGTGGTTACCATGAAACACTGCTGGTCAGAGTATAAACTGGCATAAACATCTTGAAAGATAAGTTGACAGTGTTATAATTTTAAATGTATATATCCTATGATCAGAAATTACTTTTTTATATTTACTTGTATGTCTAAGAATTGATCAAATATATTTATTGCAGTTATATCTATAAGAGCAAAACGTTTGAAATGACTCCCTTGTAAGTCAATAGCTAAATGGTTAAACAAATGATAACACATTCATGCTGCAGAGTACTATATAACAGTTAAAAAGAATGAGGTGGATATCTGCTACTGACATGGGACTATCTCTAATACACATGGTAGAGTAAAAAGCTAGTTATAGGACAGTCTGTATTATATGTACAAATACACACTAATAAAACTATGTGTTTCTATAAATATATTACATATTAAAGAAAAGGCAGATAAAAGACTTTAAAGGGATACACAGGGGCACCTAGGTGGCTCAGTCAGTTAAGTGTCTGACTCTTGATCTCAGCTCAGATCTTGATCTCAGGGTCACGAGTTCAAGCCCTGTGTTGGGCTCCACAGAAGATATACAATGAGGGGCACCTGGGTGGCTCAGTCAGTTAAGGATCCAACTCTTGATTTCAGCTCAGGTCCTGATCCCAGGGTTGTGAGATCAAGCCCTGTGTCAGACTCCACGCTGAATGTGGAGACTGCTTAAGATTCTCTCTCTCCCTCTCTCTCTTTCTGCCTCTCCAACCCCCCTCATGACCTCTCTCTAAAATAAAGAAATGAATAAAAAATAAAGGATACACAAAGAACTGATAACAGTAGTTACATTTGAGAAGGGAAGTGGTGATGAAAGAGACTTAAACTTTAAAGGATTTACATTTTTTTCATTTATTACATTTATTGTATAATATATTCTTTTTTCCCCTGTTACAATGTTTTTTATTTCTAGTAATTTTTTTTTTTAATTTTATTATGTTATGTTAATCACTATACATTACATCATTAGATTTGATGTAGTGTTCCATGATTCATTGTTTGCATGTAACACCCAGTGCTCCATTCAGTACGTGCCCTCTTTAACACCCATCACCAGGCTAACCCATCCCCCCACCCCCTCCCCTCTAGAACCCTCAGTTTGTTTCTCAGAGTCCATAGTCTCTCATGGTTCATCTCCCCCTCCGATTTCCCCCCCTTCATTTTCCCCTTCCTACTATCTTCTTTTTTTTGACTTATAATGTATTATTTGTTTCAGAGATACATAGCTCTGTGATTCAACAGTCTTACACAATTCACAGCACTCACTATAGCACATACCCTCCCCA
>NC_138369.1:140350367-140372148 GCF_054177405.1 Leptonychotes weddellii
CAACTTTTACATCAACATGGTTGGGACTGGAGGAGATTATGCTAAGTGAAATAAGTCAAGCAGAAAAAGTCAATTATCATATGGTTTCACTTATTTGTGGAACATAAGGAATAGCATGGAGGACATTAGGAGAAGGAAGGGAAAAATGAAGGGGGGAAATTGGAGGAAGAGATGAACCATGAGAGACTGGACTCTGAGAAACAAACAGGGTTTTAGAGGAGATAGGGGTGGGGGGATGGGTTAGCCCAGTGGTGGGTATTAAGGAGGGCATGTACTGTATGGAGCACTGGGTGTTATATGAAAACAATGAATCATGGATCACCACATCAAAAACTAATAATGTATGGTGTAACATAACATAATAAAATAAAATTTAAAAAAAAGAATTGATAAGATAAGAAGTTCGTTGAAAAAAGAAAGAAGAGAAATTTTATTTTAAAAAAAGGGAGAGAATGTGATCAGGCAGGAGACTAGAACTAAGCCATACACTAGAGGTTTTGGGTATATTTTGGTCTGTTAGAAGAAACTGTAATCCCAAAATTTTAAAGAGAGAACTTATATATATATGCCAAAAATAAGGGTAACTACTCTGAAGGGATAGAATATGACTCTAAAAATGAAAAATAAAAGAGATTTTTTTAAAAAGGGATTGATAAGATATTGGTTGAAAAAGGGAAAAAGAAAAATTCAAAAAAAAAAAAGAAAGAAAAAGAAACAAAAATTAAAAAATTAACTTTGAAAGACTAAAGAATCATGGGGAAAAAGCCATGGATTCTATGTGCCTTATTCCCCTAGTGCTGGAGTTCTGCCGTTCTCATTGATTGGTAAACTTGGTGTTGGCTGGCTGTTCTTGCTGATCTTCTGGGGGAGGGGCCTGTTGCAGTGGTTCTCAGATGTCTTTGCTGGAGGCAGAATTGCCCCGCCCTTGCCAGGGGCCGGGCTAAGTAATCTGCTGGGGTTTGCTCTCCGGAGATTTTGTTCCCTGCAAGCTTTCCGTACAGCTTTGGAGGAGAGAGTGAAATGGTGGCCTCCCAATCTCCACCCCAGAGGAGCCAACAACTCGGGTCCCACTCCTCAGTGCGCCCCCAGAGAAAAGCCGTCAGTCACTCCCGTCTCCCCGGTCTCCGGCCGCACTCTGTGCTCACCCGGCCTGTGACCGAGCGTTTCTATCTCTGGCACCCGACCCCGTGTGGAGTCTCCAAACCCAGCAGATCCCTGCAGTGTGTTCCCGCACCGCTCCTCCCGGGGGAGGAAGGGGAGTCTCCCCGGATCTGCCGCTTGTTGGGTCCCTGCTGGAGGAGCAGTGGTCCGACTGTGCCGCGGATCACGGTTTATGGCAACCCCGAGCTGAGAGCCCGCGCCTGGGCTCCACCTCTGCAGCCGGCTTCCCTGCTCCGATACCTGGGAGCTCTACCGCACTCAGGCACCCCCCGTCTTTCTGTGACCCTGAGGGTCCTGAGACCCCACTGTCCCTGCAAGTGTTCCACCCCCCGCTTAGCCACTGGAGTGACGTCCCTCAGCGGAGCCGACTTCTAAAAGTTCTGATTTTGTGCTCCGTGGCTCTATCACTTGCCAGTAGCAGCCCCCTCCCGCCATCTGTCTTCCCGAATATCGTCTCGGATTCACTTCTCCGCACATTCTACCTTCCAGAAAGTGGTCGCTTTTCTGTTCAGAGAGTTGTTGCTATTCTTTTCTTCAGGATTTACATTTTTTTCAAGTAAGAATACATTCATGTATTGTTTAGAAATTAAAGAGAAGGGTTTTTTTCCCCACAATGAAAGAAGATAAATTAAGCATTTTTCCATTCAACTAAATTAAATCAAACTCAAGTTATTATCCTCTAGGCAGTGTTATGTAACTTCCATGCATATTCTATTTTCTAGCATACCACCCAATTCACTGGGTCTGAATCCTTGATGAACTCAGGCTTTCATTAGCCTTATTCTTTGATTTATCCAACAATGCAGCAAATTGGCTGTAAAATTTAATTGTGTAGTGTTCAGAAATTAATATTCAGACTCTTAGTAAAGGTAGTTCTGAGATTGAAATCATCATGAAACTACTCCATCTTACTGAATTTGAAAACATAAGGTCATCACGGAAGGTGGTGGCATTTCTCCAGAGATGGGTCATTATCTTAATCACTGCTGTTACTAGTGTTCTGTTGTGAAGTTGCTATTTGTCTTAGCATATAAAGTGTTCCCTCAGAAAAGCCTGTTAAATTCTAGAACTCAACTATAATTCTACCACTGGATTTTTTTTTTTTTTTTAAGGCTGCTCATTCCATTAGAAGTTAGTAATTTGAGAAAACACAAATACACACTTAACAGTGGTTGTTACTTTTAGGAACAGAAGGGAATGAAGAATCTGAAGGTTGGGGATACAGAGAGACAAATTTTGCCCCCTTAATAATCCTAGAAACAACAGAGAGGAGATATTATTATGATGCCCCATTTTACACATTAAAAAATAAGATTCAGGGGGCGCCTGGGTGGCTCAGGCAGTTAATCCCTCTGACTCCTGATTTCAGCTCAGGTCATGATCTTGGGGTTGTGAGATTGAGCCCTGCATCTGGCCCCTCACTGGGTGTGGAGTCTGCTTAAAATTCTTTCTCTTCTTCTCCTTCTGCCCCCCTTCTCTAAAAAAGAAAAAACGGGGTGCCTGGGTGGCTCAGTTGCTTAAGTGTCTGACTCTTGGTTTCTGCTCAGGTCATGATCTCAGAGTCATGGAATCAAGCCCCATGTTGGGCGCCATGCTTGGTGCGGAGTCTGCTTGAGATTCTCTCTCCTTCTGCCCCTCCCCCACTCATGCACATATGCTCTCTCTCTCTCTCTCTAAAATAAATAAATCTTTAAAAAAAAATAAGACTCAGAAAAGTTGAGCAATTTGCCCAAAGCCACACAACGAGTAGTAAGTACAGTTTTTTTTCTCGACTCAAAGTTTAACACTTTTTCCACTCCATTATCATCTCTACTTTCTTGAAACTAGGTTCTGAAATTTGAAGACATATTCAAATTGACCTACTGAGTCAACTAATATTTCACCTAGCATTTGTTGGATGCTTGCTGTGGATCCATCTCTGTTCAAGATTCTTTCATAATAATCACTTAATCTTACTAGGACTCTGTGAGATACATATTATTATCTCTGCTTTACAAATGAAGAACTGGCAGCCTAGAAATTAAACAGTGTACTCATGCCACATCACCAGGAAGTAGTAGAATAAAATTTCAAATGCATAATTTCTGGCTCAAGCAAGTACTTTTCTCATTAGCATTAGGATTTTAGTATTCACAAGAAAGAGCTCTCATCAGCAGACATGAACCTTGAATAGGGTTTGCCCCTAAAGACACATGCTTTCCAGTCCAGTTAACTACTTTTATTGTGGGACACTTGTCAAGCAAATCAGTGTGGGTTAGAATGTTTTTATATATGGCTGGGAACCATCTGCTGATATTAGCAAAACAAGCTATTTCTTAATAATGTCATGTGTGAGCCAACAAGAGATCCATTCTTTCACTCCTTCTCAAGGGCCCTCCCAGCCGCCTCTGTAGAAGTGAGGGTTAGACTTCCCCTGACATTGACCCAGAGTAATTTGTTTTAATAATGTCTGAGCTCTCTGGGGTAATGGTCCCATGATCTCAACTAGGGCTTTTAAGGAAGAAAGAAATGTGAATAAATAGAACATTTTAATTTTAAGTTCAGAAATACATAGAAAATTGACTATCCAAACAATGAATTAGGATGCATGTTACTATAAGCCTCAGGAAAGTGATTTGACTGAAAATATTTACTTACATGGCAATTTTCAAAACGGCAGACATCTGGGTGAAAGTGAGAGCAAGAAAGAGAACCAGAACAGACTTTCCTAGCCTGGCAATTTCTATAAACCATGATGACATTATTTATGAGTGTTTATTGCACAATGGGCACTTTGCACGTGGTAATTAATTCCATCCTTATAAAAGTTCAATGAGATAGTTTATTAGTTCCATTTTACAGGTGAGGAAACTGAGGCCAGAAAGTGGTAAGGGTGGAATTCAAACCCAAATCTAGCTCTGTTTTGAAAGTCAGTGTTCCTGCTATGCTCTAGGCAGAGGGCGAGAGCGTGGAATCCATACTAAGTGAGTTTTTGAGTGTTGTTGAATAGGCCCCAGATTGTAAATTTGGGACAGTTTCACATTCTTCCAGAATGGGATCTTCTGAGCTGTCTTCATTATTTCATCTGAAATGTAAGTTCTCAGAAACTCAGTCACAGCCATGATCAAAAGAAGGCAATGTGTTCTAAAGGTGATGAGCAGGCCTTTGCTCTGCTCATTTGGAGTGAAATGTTGATCACTGAGGAGCGTTTAAAAGTATGAAATGTTTGGGGCGCCTGGGTGGCTCAGTCGTTAAGCGTCTGCCTTCGGCTCAGGTCATGATTCCAGGGTCCTGGGATCGAGCCCCGCATCGGGCTCCCTGCTCGGCGGGAAGCCTGCTTCTCCCTCTCCCACTCCCCCTGCTTGTGTTCCCCTCTCTC
This sequence comes from Leptonychotes weddellii, assembly GCF_054177405.1. Lineage (NCBI taxonomy): Eukaryota > Metazoa > Chordata > Mammalia > Carnivora > Phocidae > Leptonychotes > Leptonychotes weddellii. The sequence goes on from NC_138369.1 coordinate 140,354,887, forward strand.
GCTGAGTCTCTGTCAAATAAATAAAATCTTTAAAAAATAAAAAAAAAATAAATAAATAAAAGTATGAAATGTTTCAAAAAACCAAAAGATGTAAACAGTATAAAAGAAACAACTCAGCCATCTCCCAGCTTAAGAAATAAAACCTGAGAAACCCACTTAAAGCCTTCTATGTACCCTACCCTGATTTCATTTCCTTCCCTCCCCTCCAGAGATAATCACTGTCCTGAATTTGGGGTGTATCATTGTCATGAAATTCTCTATAGCTTTCAAATGTTTGTATCCTTATAAAATATATTATTTAATTTTACATATTTTGAATTTTATGTAAATGGACTCATATTTATGTAGTCTCATGAAATTTCTGTTTTACTTCTCATTAGGTCCACAATATTCATCCATGTTAATGTGTTTAGCTCTAGTTCATTCATTTTCACTGCTCTGTAGTATTCCATCATATGAATATATCACGATCATTTAGACATTCTACAATTGATGTATTTCCCCACGTTTTGACTATGACAAATTATACTGCTAATTCTTCCATGTGTCTCATTATGTCTATGCTGAGAGTTCTTCTGGGGATAATCTTCAAAATGAAATTGTTAGACAATAGGTTTACATATTTAATTTTAGTAAAATACAACCAGTTGTTCTAACTGGTTGTGCCAATTTATACACCAAGAGTTTTATTTTTCTAAATTATCTCCAATGCTTGCAATCGTTGCTTTTTACCTTCTGCTAATCTGAATGTTTGAAGAAGTATCTCATGATTTTAAAATGCATATCTTTGATTATTAGTGAGTTTGAATGGCTTTTCATATGTTCATAAGCCATTTGTTTCTCTGCTTGTTCATATTTATGATTATATTTCTATTGCATTATTGTTTTTTCCTATTTATAGGTATTTTCTGCATATTATGGATATACATTATTTTTGTCTGTCTATGCATTGCAAATAATTTCTCCTATCTATGATTTATCTACTTGACCTTAGCATTGGTAATACCAAGCAGACAAAACCAATCACAATTTCACAATTTTTGGTGCTACCATTTTTACTTTCCAAGAACATTCAAATGAGCTTTCTATGAAGACTACTGTGATTTAAAGCCATCGATGTCACTGGTACTGGTAGCAAAATTTTCTATATTGACCTTCCTTTTAGACACATTTAAGCTTCCATGTAATTTTCCTTTAGGAGAAAATAATCTTTATGTGATTAGCTCAGAAGTTTTTACATGTGCATAATTTTTATCTAATTTTATGTGGCCGGATTGTTCTTTTTAATGCCCCAGAAGATGAAAAAAGTAGTGTTTCCTGCAAGGCAATTAATTTTAGTATCTTTTCTTCCCCCAGTAGACCCAGCTGAAAACTGGAAAAGTACAGCCTGTGTTTACGGAAAGGAGTTCCCTTCAAAGTGAACATCAAGATTACAAGTGTCCTCTAATTTGGAAGGACACTGCTCACAGATTGGTTCTTGGTTATCTAGTACCTATCTATACCTACCTCTCCCATGTGGATATCATTTCCCTTATATAAAGTTAGGAGGCAATGTGCTTAGTGGTTAAGACTTTGGGGTCAGAAAGACTTGAGTTGAGATCAGAAAGTTTCATCACTTTCTACAGCATTTTGTAAACAAATTATTTAAAATCTCTGAACCGCAGTTTCTGTGTCTGAAAGTGTGACAAATGCTATCTTTGTCCTGAGCCTTCTTGGAGATTAAATGAGATCATGTTGGTATGGTACTTGTGTGTAGTAAACATTCAATTAATCTTTACTAACTAATGTTCAACTAAGTTACTATTACATGGTCCTAATGAAACCCTCATTCAATTGAAAAAAGTGTTTTAAAAATGTTATAATTTCTTAAAGGAAACATCTCTCTTTCTCCCCTCTTTAGAGGCTACTTTGAGGACTAAGAATCTTTCTGGAAAAGGTACAGTTCTATGTAGGGAACTGAACATTAGTTCCTCCTTTCTCAGCTCCCCAAATGCAACTGTTGGTCTTCCTGAACAACCAAAGAACAGAGTTAATTAGGCTGGGCCTTGAAGGTCAATAGAACCTGAAAATATAACCTGTTCATATTGAAATGATAGAAAGCTAACCATGTTGCCCCTGGCAGAACATTTTTTTGACCACAATGTTTTTCAAAGCTACAGAACACTCTAGTTGTTCTGTTGTATACAATGTGCTTATTATTTGGCTTTTTCCAGCTCTATATTAAAGCTTATTTGTCTACCCCCTGGATACTTCTAATACACTCTCACACACACACACACACACAATATACACACTAATACTTAAATAGATCTAATAGTTCATAAACAGAAAGCAACTTTTTGAAAAGTAATTGACAAAACTGTTTAGACTTCCCTTGCCAACTGTGAGCTACTGGTGTCTGCCAGAGACAAACAATTTACTTAGAATTTCATAAATACTTGTCTGGTTTTCCTAACAGGGATTCAACCTCTCTCAAAGTTAGGAAGTCTCAGTCTTTTTCAAGCATCTAATTTAAAAGAACAAATAAACCTAAAAATGTTTTTGTGAAATATTCACACCAAAAGACCACAAATGGGTAAAGACAACCAGAAATCTTAGCTTGCAGTCCTGGACTATAGTATTTACTAGGTGTGGGACCTGAAATGAGTCATCTAATCCCACTGAGCCTCAGTTTATCTGATCTGTAAAGTGAGGCTGCTAAAAGAAATAAGAAAATTGAGAGTAAGGGCTTGGGCTGATGGTTGCCTAATCAAAGTGAAAGGCAAAAAAAAAAAAAAAGTCTTATGAAAAATATAACCTGTGATTTTCTAGAATACCTCTCTTAGTTTGGATATGAAGATCTATATCCCTTTAGACTTCTAAGTTTGCCATTCTCAGAAGAATAACAGGGAGTTTCAGTAGAACTTCTTCAAAGTCACATGTCAGGTTAAACAGTCTCATGGGCACCAAGGCAGTGGATCAAGGTATCTGCTGCTGAGGATCATCTGAGAGGTCACTGGGGCCCTCCCTCAGTAAAAAGGGAAATAGCAACAGCTCCATGACCTCATTTTCCCTTCTCTGTGCTGCCTGTAAACAAGTGGTGTGAGGGAAGTACGAGGTCTGCTCAGTGCCAGAGTCCTATTGCTTCCTCCTGACGCAGAAAGCTATTTTCAAAGAGAGTTGTTTCTGGCAGGAGTCAGGGCAGAACCTGCCTTTTGGCTAACTAACCCAGAATTATTGCTGATTCTCTCCTGAAGGGCAGGGGCTGGGACAGGAAAATGCCTTCCTAAGGACTGTGTCCTTGTAGGCATGACTCTTCTCCCAAGGGGCAACCCCAAGAACAACATCCTTAAACTCAGGATTTTCTCAAATACATTGTGCTTTGAACTTTAGTGGACCCTGTCTGGACGGGGACCACTGCCCAGCCCTGAGGAGTACTAAAGGACCCGTTTAAAAAGTTCCCTTCCTTTGAGTAAAAATATTACTGCTTCTGCAGTGTCTTGTTAAATACATGTTGGAGTGTTTTATTGAAACATCAATTTGTGTTTTCTTTTTGCAGTATGTTTTCCTCTCCCTCTCCCAAGATGGTAGTTTTACTCTCTGAGCCCCTCCCTTGCCTCTGCGAGGTTTGTGTTATGGGTGCAGGAAGGAAAAATGACGTATGGACAGTAACAGAAGAGCTTCCTGGCTTTTATGTCCCCAGAGACCAATCCTTGAGAGGATTATGTTAGGGTGATGGGAGTGAAGTGAATTTCCTTTGGGAAAGGAGACTTCCCAAGACTGGAGGGAATGAAACTCTCCATGAAGAATCTTGCCCCATGAAAGAAACTCAGGCTGGAGGCAGGACTCAGGAATGCTGCACCTGAGGAGGCTGGACCCTAGTACAGGGCTCCTGCCTTAGCTGCAATATCCATACATGGTGGAGGAAACTGTGGGGTCACCAGACTGCAGAGAGCAACAGGACCTGAACAGTGTGTATCAGCAGGTTAGGAGGGATGGAAGGTTCGTACTTTTCCCTCTATTTTAAGGAAACACATCAAGCTCCTAGATTGTAATTGGAGCCTAAGAAGGAAAAGACTTCTCTCCACCAATAACAATAATGACAGAAGTAGAATTTTGCTACAATTTCAGGAGGGAAGAGACTCAAACTTGGTTTTAATTTGAAGAAAGTAAAGAAATGGTACCCTTTCCTCATGCCCAAGTTTGTGGGGCAAATTTCAAATAGGTTACAAATGTAAATGACCCAGGGAACTAAATTACGTAAAATACACTCACTTATTGCCAGTTATTAATAATCAGTGGAGATTTGTTCATCAGAATAAAACACATTAGAACTTGTTCTAAAAAAATGGGACAGATGAGAGGAAAATTCTTAAAGGGTTGAAATTGATAGCAAGAGACAAAGCTCACTCCCAGCAGTTGGTAAAAGCATGGGGCCATTTTTATGGAACTCTGGTAAATGACCCTTTCTGTATATCCACAGCTCAACTTTTCCCAGAAGTTTCTTCTTCAACACTAAACAACTGTTACCATTGGGGAAGAAACAAAGCAAAACAAACACTGGACAATGCTCAGGAATTCCTTTGTGTACCTGTCCTTTTTCTCAATCTTTAGGGAACAACAGTATGTGTAAAACTCTTCCTTTAAAATGGGCCTTCCAGGGCACCTGGGTGGCTTAGTATGTTAAGGATCTGCCTTTGGCTCAGGTCATGATTCCAGGGTCCCAGGGATCCTGGGATCAAACACCCTGTCAGCCTCCCTGCTTAGTGGGGAGTTTGTTTCTTCCCCTCCCCCTTCCCTTGTTCCTACTAGCACTGTCTCTCTCTCAAATAAATAAATAAAATCTTAAAAAAATTAAATAAAATGGGCCTTCCATGACTGGATGATAGCTAGGGTAAATTATTTTTTGGCAGTTTTCTTTCCCTTTTCAAAAAATAATTTTTCCCTGCTACATCCTTACCAATATGTGGGTACCCTAGCCACCAGCTGGTGCTATATGGACTCTATTTTTCATCCTCTTGCTAATCTGAACATTTTTTTATTTCTCTAAACCACTAGCAATGAGAGAATTATTGAGCAATGTATTATTTACAAAAATTCTGGTAAGGCTGAAAGGGGATAAAGTTTTCCTTATACATTCAATAGCAAACTCCTTTAACACATTTTTAAATATCTCTGTCCCCCAAAGTTCTCATTTTGGTTACTCAGCAAGCAGGGTGTTCTCTTTTTCATTTTCCCAAACATGGTCCAGTTTCCTCTATTTTGCTGAGCAATTCAGTTCTTTTCCTAAACTTGACATCTCTTCTCAGCTAGGTGCTTAACAAAGCAAAAAGGTCTACTACAGTGAATAGGACTCCTCACCCTTTCCATAAAAGGAAGTTTAGCAACTATTTATTACTAGTTGAACATGAACTTAAATGTCTCTCTCTGCCTACTCTCATCTCATTCTCACAATTCAGTGATCAAAGTGTATTTTCCCAAATATATAGAGCAATTTCTCTTAGAAGAGTTGTGATAGAGTTTTCTGTACCTGATTGTGACTGCTTGTCAGGACCATTAGCTGTTAGAAAATTCTAGGAACAGCAGGGTGTTGGAAAGTTCAGGGTCAAGTGTCCCAAAAAGATGCTCCTTTCTTGAAGGTGGCCAGAAACTTCTGATTTTCTTACATTCTAAAATAGTCTGAATAGTAGGAAGTAAAGTAATTCTGAAATGATTCTGTTCTGGCTGCTATTGTTGCATAAGAAATTACCCCCAAAACTTAGTGGCTTAAAGCAGCAATTTTATTTTGCTCATTATTATTATTATTATTTTGAGTCAGGAATTTGGGAAGGGTTTGGATAGATGGTTCTGGCTTGGGGTCTTTCAAGCAGTTGGAATCAGATGTCATTGGGGCTGTTATCATCTGAAGGCTAAATGGGGCTGGATGTTCAAGATGACTCACTCATAGGGTTGACAGTTGGTTTTGACTGTTTGCTGGGAGTGTCACTGGATTGTTGGGTGCAGCACCTACTTGTGGCTTTTCCACGTGGTTTGGTTTCCTGACGGCGTGGTTACCTCATGGTAGCTGGGACTTCTTACATGACAGTTCCAGGCTCCAAGTATAAGTATTCTAGTGAACAAGGCAAAGCTACATTACCTTTTATGACCCATCTTGGAACTCACACAGCATCACTTCTACCATACTTTACTAGTAGAAGCAGCCACAAGCCCTGCCCAGATTCACACCAAGAGGAATTAGACTCCCTTCTTGATGGGGGAGTGGCAAGGTCATATACTAGAAGAGCAGGAAGAATGGGGGATATTGTTGCAGCCATTTTTGAAAGTGCAATCTCTCTGATTACATGGGGGTCACAGCCAGAGGCTCAACCATGCTGCTTTTATAGCCACAATGTGAGTGGACAAAAATGTAATGTGGAATTGGGTTATCACTGTCCTTTCAGAAGAGCCAATTCCACAATCCTCTTCATTGCCACCATCTTGTACTAAATCGTTCATCACTGCACTGTCAGAAATGCACTTGAGGAGATGTGGCTTGAGTTTCATCTTCAGTAGAAAGACAGTATAAATGTCTGAGGATATACAATTGATTTCTTCCTTGCAATTTAAGTTCATAATTTTACATATAAATGGAAATTATTTTGTTTTAGTTAAAGTGATTGATTGGATCTAGTCCTGTGTGGGCATGGACCTTGTATTCCACTAGTTTGTCCTACTTACAACCAAGGCAGTATTAGATCTTCAGTCTATAGAAATCTACACAATACAGCCACCTCACCCTATCTATAATATTTTTCTCAAGCTACCTGTCACCAAGCCCACAAAATACCATATGCTCAAATTAGGCTAAACTAACTATATATCAGAAGAATGGTTTAGGGCTCCTGGGTGGCTCAGTCAGTTAAGCATCTGCCTTCAGCTCAGGTCATGATCCTGGAGTCCCAGGATCAAGTTCCGCCTCAGGTCCCCTGCTCAGTGGGGAGTCTGTTTCTCCCTCTGACCCTCCCCTCTCTCATACTTTCTCTCTCTCTCAAATAAATAAACAAAATCTTTAAAAAAAAAAAAGATTAAGACTTGATTTTACAAAGCTTTCTATCCAGTTTGTCCCATGATACAGAGGAATATACACTGTTCTTAATAGTTTATCCATTGAAAAACTCTTTAGGCATCATTAATTATCAAGTAGATTCCATGATTAGGATACAGAGAATGGCAAAATATGTGTGTGGGTGTGTGTGCACGCGCACATGCTTTGAATATGTAATGCTTTTTTTTCCAGTGAAGAAATTTTAGAATTTCTTCTTCTGTCATATCTAGATTTCTGAATTATGGAGGTCAACACTGTTTAGTATTTGGACATTATTTTTTCCTAAATGAAAATATAACTCCAAATCACTCTGAGCAGTCTGTTTATATTTCTGCATAACTGAAGAGTTTAACTTTATTTAATGGGATCTTTGAGCTCAGCATAGTGGGAAAAACAGGATATTCTCTCTGGCAAAGCTATGTGGCAGTTTTGCAAAATAAGCTCTCGATAAGGCTATAATCCCTTTGTTGGCTTAACCATGATTAGATTTGAGACTCTGGAAAAGTCCACAAAGGACTTTCATGTAACATGGGTAAAAAATTTATTACTCACATATTCAGAAGGGCACCAGAGGGAGAGATGTTAAGGCCTTTGTTCAATGCATGATTACAGCAAATCTTTAAAGTCAAATTGGATATACCTCTAATTCTGAGAATTCTGAAGACCTTGCCCTATTCCTAGTCCTCTGAGGGACAGATACATGTGGTTGGCATAGCAATAAGGGAAGAGGTAGTATATCTTCCAGTATATCTGACTTATGGGGCAAAGATGTACTCTCATGATTTAGTTCTGAGTTTAAGTTCAGTTGGGCTGAAAATCATATCCAGGAAGCAAATAGCAGATTAGAAGGATTCATCCTTGGCCCACTAATCCTATGTATTGGTGGTCAGTAGGAGGAAAGAGAGGCTTTGATGAGTCTTTGTAGTTTTGACTCAAATCTGTGAGGGTTTGTATTGTTGGAAAGTGAGGCATGTGGGTTTGCTAGGGTAGACTTCATCCTTGAGCTGTAGTCATCATTTAAAGAAGTGATAGGCAGGGCCACAGACAACCTCACATGGCCAAGACCATATTCACTGGCACTCTGTCAAATCCTGCTTCCCCATCCTCCAGAATCTTCTGGTGTGCAGGCAGAACCTCAAATGTGTCATTCCACAGCAATGGGTCTCAGTCTTGCCTACAATGAGAAAAATGGATGAATGAGAAAATGATGAATGAGAAAAATCCTGATGCCTAGGCTTACCTAACTCAATTAAATCAGAAATGCTGAGGACCAGGGCTCAGGCATTAGTAGTTTTTAAAGCTGTCAAGGGGTTCCAATAGGCAACTCAAGTTGAGAACAGTGTTTTCAAGTTCTATATTCAATGCTGGAGAATCAACACTCTCAGTCTCCTAACCTGTGGCATGTGGACTTTTTTGGAGGACACCGATAAGGTCTGGGGTAATGTATTATACATAGGAGTTTGGGAACTTAGGATAGGACTGATCTCCACTATAAATTCAATACAGCTGGAATCAGCTGAACTCACAAACTCCATCAATAGCTATCAGTTCACAGACATTAAAAAGGCCAGGCTCCAAAGAGCTGAGTGTTGCCATTTTTCTCCTCCCTTTCCATTGTGGTGTTCTACATCTTTCCATTCACTGCCCAACCCCAGTTTGCTGTCTGGCTATGCTCTTATTTTTAACTAAGAAAAATAAATTTGTGGGCTGTGCTGACTATTCTTTGCCCCTCTGATAAGGCAGTCAGCAGTTGTGTTCACAAAGATGTGGAAGGTGGATCTGTTCCAATAATCAATGAGGACAATCATGTTTTGAGTTGTAAAGAGGTCACTTAGTGAGAGTGATAAAGTCCATTGTATTTCCTTTTTGAAACTGGATGAAGGGATGTGAAGAAAGGGAGAAAGGATGCTGTAGGAAGTGATATACACAGTTTTGTTGCTACTTATCTCCTACATCGAAGACAAAGAGCTTGGAAAACAAGGGCCTTTAGAGTTGTAAGCTCTTTGGTGTCCTCTTAGACTAGTTCCTTGAGTCTGGGCCCTGATGAACTAAGTAACAGGCAGAACTCCAGTCTTCAAGTGCCTTTGCTATAGGTCCTGGAACACATCTGTTATCTTTCCATCTATTTCACCCAGGAAACCATCTTTTTCACTTACAGAGGGAGAAATAGTAAACAACTCAAGATCCAAAAAGTTTATATACCACACATGCTGAAAATCCTATGCTAAGCTGGCTAGGCAGAAGTTTCAAGTGGAAGTAATTGCTAAGATTCTTGCCTCTCCTCAGAAGCCTGGAGAAGGTATTCTACTCTGTTTTTAACCTCTCCCAAAGATAGTGCTAAAAGCACAAAACTGTGATCTTGTTCTTGGAAAACTTACACACATAGCTGTTTTTGTATATGGTTGAGGCATATGTAGGGTGTGATGTCTGTTTAGGGAAACAATTTCTTGAGTTGCACTTAGCTGTATAACTGCTCAAATTTAGTTTTTGTGTGTTTAGGAAAAGAGTTTCTTATGCGAAATGATTTCAATCATTTGATGAAAATGGATTGGTATCTATATCACAAGTATGAATTTTACAAAGGAGGGAAATATATATTTATTAAGAAAAAAGCCACAAAGTATTTTTTGTTTGGAATTTCTTAGGGAAGATTTTTAAGAAAGGAGAGTTCAAGATTTTTCTTAGTTTTTTTTCCTGTAACATCTGCTAGTCAATCTGATGCACTATAAGATAGTGAACTAAATAGCTTCAAGATTTGAAAGTTCCAATCCTGGCTCTGTCATTTAACTGGCCAGGTGACTTTGAACAGGTTACTCAGCTTTTCCACATCCCAATCTCCACATCTGTAAGTAGGATTTAAAATAGTACTTACCTGATAGGGTGGATATGAAGTTTAAACCAGATTATAAAATTAAGTTAGTATTGTTAGAATAGTTTAAGAATCTCACTTCAGTTTAATGCAGAAACTACTTTTTACTTTTAGAAGGAATTTTGATCTTGATTATAAAGACCAGTGTGGTTAGCTGAACTTGGATTTTTCTTGAGGAGCATAATACATTAAAAGGTAAAACTGCTTTTTTTTCCCCCCCAATATGTGCCCTCTTTAATACCCATCACCAGGCTAACCCATCCCCCCACCCCCCTCCCCTCTAGAACCCTCAGTTTGTTTCTCAGAGTCCATAGTCTCTCATGGTTCATCTCCCCCTCCAATTTCCCCCCCTTCATTTTTCCCTTCCTACTATCTTCTTTTTTTTTTTTTTTAAACATGTAATGTATTATTTGTTTCAGAGGTACAGGTCTGTGATTCATCAGTTTTACATCAACAGATGAATGGATAAAGAAGATGTGGTATATATATAGAATATATATAATGGAATATAATATGAATATATATAATGTATATAATAGAATATTATGTACAACTGCTTTTGAAAATTAGAATTTACTTTTTATTTCTTTGTGAGCACTAATGAAAATATAGCACATCTTCCTTAAGAAAAATTGAGTCTTATCAACTGCGATATAATCCAACTAATGAATTTTTTTTATCTTGCTTTAGATCTTAGAATCCCGGAGTATTAACGCTAAATGGAAACTTAAAAAACATTTTTTTTCAGGTGTACTGCAGAATCTGACATATTTAAGCCTTCAAAAGGAAGAAGACCCATGAAGACATGATCTCTCTTGCCACCACCCTCAATCCCTGTCCTTCTCTCTTTCTGTGTCTGTCTCTCTGTCCTCTGACAATTCCACTCTTCCAAAATAAGAAGTTCTGTCTCTGCCCTCCCTACTACTTAAATCCTTCTTGCATCCTGCATGCTCTAGGTGCCTCAGTCTGGACTGGTTGCTGATGGGGACTCTTCAACTTAGGTATTGCTGACTATGGTATTGACTATGGGGGAAGATTTGGATTCTAGTTAGTGAGAGAGCAAAAGTGGGGGCTCTGTTTGATTTTGGTCCACGTATCATCTAGAGTTCTGGTTTATTTTCTTGCTGATTTTTCCTGGAAGCAAACATACCTTGCCAGGATGAACATTCATTTTAGGAGAAGACAACAAACATAATCTAATCTCATAGGATGAAAATATTCCTTTTGATATCAAGGCTTTGACTTTGCCTTTTGTGAAAACGTTACTTTAGTAACCTTAATAACATGATCTGCTGGCTGTAAGTGGCTCTCTTTGCTATTCTGGTGAGTCAGAAACAACTCTAGGAGGACAGAGAGTAGGGATTTTTCTGCTATGTTACCTGCCATATCACTTGCATAGAGAATAAGGCTGAGCACAAAAAATAGCTCAATATATATTGGTTGAAATAATGAATTTATTTGTGGTCCAAACTTATTATCCTGACCACCACCCACTGGAAGAAGAGACTTCTAAATTCATCCTGTAGTACATATGCACACACACACATACATGTATATGCATGCATACATGCACACACACAGAGTACAGAGTTTGGATCTTTCTTTGCAGGGGTAGCAGGCCAGAGGCTTTTAGGTCCAGGCTGTTTTTGATTCCTGCAGACCATTGGTTGGATGCAGAGCAGCACCTCATTTGCTTAACGGCTGAAGGTGAGCATACCCAAGAAAGCAATTGGGGAGGTTATATATGTATACATGTTATCAATCTTAAGGGTCTTGGTGGAGAGGATGAATCAGGGTAGAGCCACTGGGATAAAGGGAGTTAGAGATGAAATGAGAAAGAATGTTCCAAATATAGTGTAGGAAAGTGAAATTTTGGAGTAATTCTCAGATTCCAGGCAGGGAGCAACATGACTTTTACAAGGTGACTGTGACTTCAGTGTGGGTGAGGACAGAGTAAAGACAATGATCTGGTATGGTTAGATATATTAAAAAGGAGGGTGCTCTTTACTAAAATATACACATCTTCAAGGAAAAAAGGCTTTAATTATATCTTAAGGTTTGAATCAATTCAGAAAGTGATTTTTCAGGTAAGGGAAAATCTAACTGAGGCTTTATATCAGTCAGGAAAGCCCAGTCCATGCCAGGTAATCCAATATTAATAATTTATATGAATGGGTAGAAGAGATGTGATACACACACACACACACACACACAGGAATATTACTCAGCCATAAAAATGAATGAAATCTAGCCATTTGCAAAACATGGATGGACCTGAAGGGTATTATGCTAAGTGAAATAAGTCAGACAGAGAAAGGCAACTACTGTATGATTTCACTTATAAATGTGGAATTTAAAAACAAAAACAAAAACAACAACAAAAACAAAACAAAACAAAAAGCAACAAATGAACAAACAAAACAAAATAGAAACAGACTCATAAATACAAAGATCAAACTGGTGGTCTCCAGAGGGATGAAGGGGGGGAAGATGGATGAAATTGGTGAATAAGATTAAGAGGTACAAAATTCCAGTTATTAAAAAAATAAGTCATGGGGATGTAATATACAGCATAGGGAATATAGTCAATAATATTATAATAACTTTGCATGGTGACAGATAGTAGTTACACTTAGCATAGTGAACATTTCATAACGTGTATATAAGTGACAAATCACTGTGTTGTACACTTGAAACTAATATGATATTATATATCAATTATACTTCAATAAAAAAGGTAATACAATCATAATAATTTAATACAGAGAAGTAGTTACAAAGGGACTGGAAAGCTAAGAAACCAAATAAGGTGTTTCAAAGAGTAATAACTCAAAGATTGGTAAAAGGGGGAAGACGCCAACACTAACAGCGATGCAGGGACAAAAGAAGTAGATGATGCTTATTATAACTTAGGAGTCATTGCCACCTGGAGCTGGATCTACAAGATGGCTGCTGGATAGAAGATGGGACGGTGGAAGAGGAATGATCATCAGGAGCTAATATTATGGAGAAGATACAGCCAGTGCTGGAGATATAGCCTAAAGCAGAGGAACAGGAGGAGAAATTTTCTGGCTTCTCTTTTCTTCTCATTTTCCGATCCCCTGCTAGTCTGCCAATGGACTATATCTAGTTGGACATCAGCTGGCAAGAGAGTTTGGAAATACCACTTAAAGGGAAGGATATAAAATAAATTTGAGAATAAAAGGTAAGTGACTAGTACAGTGGATTAAATAGAGACAATTTATTTTTCCTATTTAATAAGAGATCCTGAGATAAATACTTGTTAGTGTTGGTTCAGTGTCTATAAGGTAAAAGCAGATGAACTTGAAATTCTCCTGACCTTCCCTTAGTCACTTGAGATGGCTGGTGCAGCTCCATTTCTTATGTCCTATGTGCAAGACAGGAAGGAGAGGGAAGGGCCATGCAATCATTTATGTCTTTATTTATCAGAAAAATTAATTTTCATTTTCTAGAATATGCCTGGTTGACTTCCACTTGAGTTCTCACTGATCAGACTGAAAGGCTGAGAAATTGGGAAAGGGGTGGTCATAATTGGCTTAGACCAACCATGGTTCCCCCTCTGAAGTTGTGCATAATGCCAGTATAAACAAAGCAAGATTTCAGATGGCAAATTAAGAGTGGGGAATGGAAAGTGGGTAGTGTCTGCCAGAGTCAAAGGTCTTCTGGACTCCCACTTGTTACTGACTTGCTTCTGGCTTTAAAGTTTCAGAGCAGGGGGAAGAGTCTAAGATGGCAGAGGATTAGGCGACCTTAATTTCATCTGGTCCCAGGAATTCAGCTAGATAGCTATCAAATCATTCTGAACACCTGTGAACTGAACTGGAGATCAAAGAAAAGAATAGCTGCAACTCTATGAATAGAAAAGCGAACACTTTTTGCAAGGTAGGAGATGCAGAGTAGTGAATGCAAAGCGATATATGGGAAGATAGACTGGAGTGGGGGGGGGCGGCCTTCATCAGCTGGCTACCAGAAAGTGATATAGCAGAAGAGCACAAAATCAGAACTTTTAGAAGTTTGCTCCAGTGAGGAACATCACTCAGGTAGTTAAGTGGGGGCAGAACCCTAACTAGGACAGTGTGGTCTCAGGACCCTTGGGGTCACAGAAAGACCAGGGGTGCCTGAATGTGGCAGAGCTCCCAGGCACCAGAGCAGGGAAGCCACCTGCAAAGAGAACCCAGGAGTGGGCTCTCAGCTCGGGGTTGCCATATACCATGAACCACGGTTAGGCAACTGCTCTCCGCCAACCAGGAGCCAGCAAGCATCAGAACCCACAAGACCCCCGGGAGGAGTGGGGTGGGAGCACACTGCAGGAATCTGCAGGTTTTGGAGACTGAAAACGGGTTGTGTACTTGAGATAGAAATGCTTGGTCACAGGCTGGGTGAGCACTGAGTGTGGCTGGAGACCAGGGAGACAGGGGTGACTGACTGCTTTTCCTTGAGAGTGCACTGAGGAGTGGGGACCCAAGCTCTTGGCTTTGGGGCTAGAGATTGGGAGGCCGCCATTTTCATTCTCTTTCTCTAAAGTGGCACAGAAAGCCTTCAGGGAACAAAAGCCACATAGGGCAACCTGGAGCAACTTACTTAGCCTGGCCCCTGGCAAGGGCGGTGCAATCCTGCCTGAGGCAAATATACTTGAGAATCAATGCAACAGCACCACCCCCACCCCCAGAAGATCCACAAGAACATCCAGCCAAGACCAAGTTTACCAATCAACGAGAACTGCAGACTCCAGCGCTAGGGGAATACAGTATGTAGAATTCATGGTTTTTCCCCATGATTCTTTAGTCTTTCAGCTTTAATTTAAAAAAAAAATTCTTTCCTTTTTCAACCAATTTCTTATTTTATCAACTCCTTTTTTAAATCTTTTCTAATTTTCATTTTTACAGTTCTGTTCTATTCCTTTATTGTATTTAATCTTATTTTTGTATATATATGTAAGTTTTCCTTTCTTTATAATTTTGCAATGCAGTTTCTTCTAATAGACCAAAATACACCCAAAATCTAGTGTATGGCTCTGTTCTATTCATCTGTCTGATCATATTCTCTTTTTTGTTGTTGTTGTTTTCTTTTTCTTTTTTCTTTTTTTTTTGTTAAAGACTTTTTTATCTTTACATCTTTCACCTTTAAAGTTACATTCCATCCTTTCAATGTATTTAATTTTGTTTTTGTATATATAACTTTTACTTTCTTTACAATTTGGACATGTAGTTTCTTCTAGCAAACTGACCAAAATACACTCAGGTGACAATGTATTGCTCTGTTCTCTTCACCTACTGTTTATATCCCTTCCTTTTATTGTTGTTGTTTTTTTTCTCTTTTGTTTTTTTCTTGTCTTTTAATTCCATTTACAGTTACGTTCTATCATTTCATTGTATTTAATTATATTTTTGTACATATATAAATTTTTCTTTCTTTATAATTTTGGGATCTAATTTTCTAAAACACAGACCAAAATACACACCAAATCCAGTGTATTGCTCTATTCTACTCACCTGTCTGATTATATTCTTTTTTTTTTTTTGATTCCCAGTTTCGGGTCTCATCTGATTTGTTTAGTGTATATTTCCCTGGGGTGATTGTTGCCATTTTAGTATTTTGTTCTCTCATTCATCTATTCTTCTCTGGACAGAATGACAAGATAGAAAACTCACCTCAAAAAAGAGAACAAGAGACAGTACTGACTGCTAGGGACCTAATCAGTATGGACATTAGTAAGATGTCAGAACTAGAGTTCAGAATAATGATTATGAAGATACTAAGTGGGCTTGAAAAAAAGCATAAAACACATTAGAGAATCCCTTTCTAACCAAGTCTAACCCAATCTAACCAAGTCAAAATCAAAAAGGCTATTAATGAGGTACAATAAAAAAATGGAGGCTCAAACTGCTAGGATAAATGATGCAGAAGAGAGAATTAGTGATATAGAAGACCAAATGATGGAGAATAAAGAAGCTGAGAAAAAGAAAGATAAACAACTACTGGATCACAACGGGAGATTTCAAGAGATAAGTGATACTATAAAGCAAAACAATATTAGAATAATTGGGATCCCAGAAGAAGAGGAAAGAGAGAAGGGGGCAGAGGGTATACTGAGGCAAATTATAGTGGAGAACTTCCCTGATCAGGAGAAGGAAACAGGCATCAAAATCCAGGAGGCATAGAGTACCCCCCTCAAAATCAATAAAAACAGGTCAACACCCTGGCATATGATAATGAAACTTACAAATCTCAGAGACAAAGAGAAAATCCTGAAAGCAGCTTGGGACAAGATGTTGGTAACCTACAGGGGTAGAAATATTAGATTGGCAGCAGACCTATCCACAGAGACCTGGCAGGCCAGAAAGGACTGGCATGATATATTCAGGGTGCTATATAAGAAAAATATGCAGCCAAGAATACTTTATCCAGTTAGGACATCTTTCAAAATAGGGGTGATAAAAAGTTTCCAGGACAAACAGAAACTTAAAGAATTTGTGATCACAAAACCAGCCCTATAAGAAATATTAAAAGGGATCTTCTAAGCGAAGAGAGAGCCCCAAAATAACATAGACCAGAAAGGAACAGAGACAATATAAATTAACAGTCACTTTACAGGCAACACAATGGCACTAAATCCATATCTTTCAATAGTTACTCTGAATGTAAATGGGCTAAATGCCCCAATCAAAAGACACAGGGTATCAGATTGGATAAAAAAGCAAACCCCATTGATATGCTGTCTGCAAGAGACTCATTTTAGACCCAAAGACACTTCCAGATTGAAAGTGAGGGGGTGGAAAACCATTTACCATGCTAATGGACATCAAAAGAAAGCTGGGGTGGCAATCCTTATATCAGACAAATTAAATTTTAAACCAAAGACTATAATAAGAGATGAGGAAGGACACTATATCCTACTTAAAGGGTCTATCCAACAAGAAGATCTAACAATTGTAAATATCTATGCCCCTAACATGGGAGCAGCCAATTATATAAGCCAATTAATAACAAAATCAAAAAAACACATCAACAACAATATAATAATAGTGGGGGACTTTAACACCCACCACATGGAAATGGACAGATCATCTAAGCAAAAGATCAACAAGGAAATAAAGGCTTTATTTTTTTTATTTTTATTTTTATTTTTTTTAAAAGATTTTATTTATTTATTTGACAGAGAGAGACACAGTGAGAGCAGGATCACAAGCAGGGGGAGAGGGAGAGGGAGAAACAGGCTTCCCGCGGAGCAGGGAGCCCGATGTGGGGCTCGATCCCAGGACGCTGGGATCATGACCTGAGCCGAAGGCAGACGCTTAACGACTGAGCC
>NC_138369.1:140372248-140391545 GCF_054177405.1 Leptonychotes weddellii
GAAATAAAGGCTTTAAATGACAAGCTGGACCAGATGGACTTCACAGATATATTCAGAACATTCCATCCCAAAGCAACAAAATAGACATTCTTCTCTAGTGCCCATGGAACATTCTCCAGGATAGATCACATCCTAGGTCACAAATCAGGTCTCAACTGGTACCAAAAGATTGGGATCATTCCCTGCCTATTTTCGGACCACAGTGCTTTGAAACTAGAACTCAATCACCAGAGAAAAGTCAGAAAGAACTCAAATACATGGAGGCTAAAGAGCATCCTTCTAAAGAATGAATGGGTCAATCAGGAAATTAAGGAAGAATTTAAAAAATTCATGGAAACAAATGAAAATGAAAACACAACTGTTCAAAATTTTTTGGATGCAGCAAAGGCGGTCCTAAGAGGAAAGTACATAGCAATACAAGTCTTTCTCAAGAAACAAGGAGGGTTTCAAATACACAACCCAACCCTACACCTAATGGAACTGGAGAAAGAACAGCAAATAAAGCCAAAACCCAGCAGGAGAAGAGAAATAATAAAGATCAGAGCAGAAATCAATGAAATAGAAACCAAAAGAACAGTAGAACAGATCAATGAAACTAGGAGCTGGTTCTTTGAAAGAATTAATAAGATTGATAAACCCCTGGCCAGACTTATCAAAAAGAAAAGAGAAAGGACCCAAATAAATAAAATCATGAATGAAAGAGGAGAGATCACAACCAACACCAAAGAAATACAGACAATTATAAGAACATTTTATGAGCAACTATATGCCAGCAAATTAGACAATCTGGAAGAAATGGATGCATTCCTAGAGAAGTATAAACTACCAGAACTAAACCAGGAAGAAACAGAAAACCTGAACAGACCCATAACCAGTAAGGAAATTGAAGCAGTAATCAAAAATCTCACAACAAACAAGAGCCCAGGGCCAGATGGCTTCCCAGGGGAATTCTAACAAACATTTAAAGAAGATTAATACCTATGCTTCTGAAGCTGTTTCAAAAAATAGAAATGAAAAGAAAACTTCCAAACTCTTTCTATGAGCCCAGCATTACCTTGATCCCCAAACCAGACAAAGACCTCACCAAAAAGGAGAATTACAGACCAATATCCCTGATAAACATGGATGCAATAATTCTCACCAACATATTAGCCAATAGGATCCAACAGTACATTAAAAGGATTATTCACCACTACCAAGGGATTTATTCCTGGGTTGCAAGGTTGGTTCAACATCCACAAATCAATCAATGTGAAAACCTCAACTCTATGGTCAACTAATCTTCGACAAGGCAGGAAAGAATATCCAATGGAAAAAAGACAGTCTCTTCAACAAATGGTGTTGGGAAAATTGGACAGCCACATGCAGAAGAATGACTCTGGACCGTTTCCTTACACCACACACAAAAATAGACTCAAAATGGATGAAAGACCTAAATGTGATACAGGAATCCATCAAAATCCTTGGAGATTTTGGAGAACACAGGGAGCAACCTCTTATACCTTGGCTGCAGAACTTCTTGCTAGACATGTCTCCAAAGGCAAGGAAAACCAAGGCAAAAATAAACTATAGGGACTTCATTAAGATAAAAAGCTTTTGCAAAGGATAAAAAGCAAAGACAACAGTTGACAAAAGGAAAAGACAACTGACAGAATGGGAGAAGATATTTGCAAATGACATATCAGATAAAGGGCTAGTATCCAAAATCTATAAAGAATATATCAAACTCAACACTCAAAGAACAGATAATCCAATCAAGAAATGAACAGAAGACATGAACAGATATTTCTCCAAAGAAGACCTTCAAATGGCCAATGGACACATGAAAAGATGCTCAGAATTACTAGGCATCAGGGAAATACAAATCAAAACCACAATGAGATGACACCTCACACCAGTCAGAATTGCTAAAATTAACAAGCCAGGAAAGACAGATGTCATCTGGTTCTGTTTACATAAGACTCACTGAATAAACATTCAACACATATTTATTCAGCATCTACCCTGTACCAGGCACTATTCTAGGATGTTGAGACACCTCAGTGAACAAATTGGCAAACATCATTAACCCTCATAGAGCTTACATTCTGCTGAGAAAAGACAGATAATAAAAAGTAAACAGTCATTAGAAGGAGATAAGTGCTATGGAAAAAAGCAAACATAGCAAAGTGAAGGGATTGGAAGTTCCAGGGCAGGACTATTTGCAATTTTAAGTAGGATGTCTGGGGGTAGGACTCTTTTATGCTGTAGCCTCATTGGACTTTACTAGCATGGTTCTATTTCTTCTTAAAAAATCAGGTCTGGCCTTTGTCATTCTTTGGGATCCTCACACTTCCCCTGGATCTAGCTAAAAGCCATTAGAGTGTTTGATTCAGAGTTTCTCTATCTTTCAAAGTAATAATTTTCTGTTCTTTGAAGCTAGAATTTGTGTTATTTTGTTCCAGATTGCGGAAGAGAGTATATTAAACAACTACATCATTCAAGATTTAAAGAAATAAATCTACTTCCACCAGCAGTTTTAGAGTTTGATTAGTTTCTATCAACATGCCCCTTATTGAAACATTTCTGAATTAAATAGTTGTTAAAAATAGATATGCTAGGGTTGAAATAGAGATGTACCTTAAGAATTTCCAACCACTGACTTCATGCTAACTTTATGCTTAACCACATAATTTTTCTGATCTAGAATTTTGATCTTTAGAGTACAGTTGTTTTCCCAAGAGGATGGTATAAAGATGATTACTTAGTTGCAAGACTGAGTTTTTATATGGCTATCCATCCCTTACCTGTTATATTCCACTTCCTTTCATCAACTGCGACTGGGCCAGCCCTCACTGGCATCCTGTTCCTATCCTACCTAGGAGTCACATAGTTGGGTCCAGAGCTAGGTTCCCAGATCTGCCCTACCAGTTCTACCCTGAATAAGTGACCAGCTGCCTCTGCTGGAGGGTAGCCCAGGCTTGCAGGAACACATTTTTCTCTTAGAACATCAAGGGCAATTTTCATATAAATCCAGTGCCATAGTGTTATCCTAATTGGCTTTGTCCTCTATTTACCAAACACCATTTCATCTCTAAATACACTTTCTCTTTCCTAGGACTTCTTATTAGGAATATTCTTCCTTCTATAACCCTAGTAGTAAGTTAGGAAAACTTGTATGCTTTGAGTAATCTGGAATTTGTCTTTAGAGATAAAAACCAAAGTAATTAAGTTACTGTTCTATTATTCTGGTGCTGGATAATTTTTTAAAAATTGGACTGCCCCCTGAGTCTTCAATCATCTATGTGCTGATGATAGAAAAAGCCTTTGATATTTCAATAGGTCATAGGGAAGACAGTTGAGGAATTCATTGGCAAGCTTTGGGTGTTGCTTTTTACAGTATTTAATTCTGAAATGTAGATGATTCATTGCCAGATTATTGCTACAAGACTGCAAAAATCTCAAAGAATTTTTATATAAGATTTCAAATGGGGTTGTAAAAAACAGACTTCTGAAGAGAAAGACACACATAAATCACATAAATCAACA
The DNA here is from genome assembly GCF_054177405.1 of Leptonychotes weddellii. NCBI lineage: Eukaryota > Metazoa > Chordata > Mammalia > Carnivora > Phocidae > Leptonychotes > Leptonychotes weddellii. The sequence continues at coordinate 140,375,777 of NC_138369.1, forward strand.
GAGTGTTTATATATGGTGCCATGTGGGGGAATCCTGGTATAGCATTAATCCCTCTTGGAATGTACTGAATTTATGGAATGTGGAACATTTTTGTCAGAGTCTGAGTACTCATTCTTAATATACCACCACCTGTCTGAAACTAGAGTTTGCTTTAGTATTTACTATGAGACTATGATATTATCAATGCAGTGAACCATCATATGGATTTATAGCAGAGAAAAGCTATTAGCCAGCCAATGAAAAGGTTGAACACTTGAACAAAGGTTTATTGACAAAACTACTATGTGTCAAATACTTTGCCAGTTTCCAGGGATACAGATATGAAAAAATACACTCCCAATTTTGGAGTCCAGGCCAGGAATTGCATACATTGGACACGTGTTCCACTATTCCTTCATGTAGCATCCACGGCAGATTTCACACCCTTTTTTCCTTCCAAGCCTAGCTGCTCAGGGGACACACTCTTCAACACAGCCCTTCAGGAAGTCATCACCAAATTATTTGTGTTTGCATGTGAGATAATAGTAATACTATTTCATAACTAATAAGAGCTCATTATTATGGGGACTGACTCTACAGCCAGGGCTCTATGCCATGTCCATGTATTACCTCATGTTAGTCCCACAAAAGTTCCAATAGGTAACTATTATTATTATTATTATTATTATTCCCATTTTACAGATAAGAAAGTTGAGGCTTAGAGAGACTAATTTGCCACATTGACATGGCTGGTAAACATCAAAGTCACCATCTGAACCCAGGCAGTCAGAATCAAATGTTCATACTACCCAATACTGCCTGTTATATTCCATCTCTGATTAAGCCCATCAACTGTTTTAATATTAAATCCTCTTATTTAGCTTTTTAGATTTTCTTTTTCAAATCTATGTCTATTAGATATTCTTTTTTTTTTTTAAGATTTTATTTATTTGACAGAGAGAGACAACGAGAGAGGGAACACAAGCAGAGGGAGCTGGAGAGGGAGAAGTAGGCTCCCCGCTGAGCAGGGAGCTCGATGTGGGACTCGATCCCAGGACGCTGGGATTATGACCTGAGCCGAAGGCAGACACTTAATGACTGAGCCACCCAGGTGCCCCTATATATTCATTTTTTTTAAAAGATTTATTTATTTTAGAGAGAGAGAGAGAGAGCATGAGTGGGAAGGATAGAGGGAGAGAGAATCTTAAGCAGACTCCTCGCTGAGTGTGGAGCCTGATGTGGGACTCAATCTATGACCCTGAGATCATGACCTGAGCTGAAACTAAGAGTCGATGCTTGAATGACTGCATCACCCAGGTGCCCCTTTTAGATATTCTTTTTATTCATGCATGCAAAAATTGATGAACAAGCACTAAGTTCCAAACCCTGGGCTAGACATTGAGAAACAGCAGTGAATAAGGCAAAGAAGTTTCCCACCATGTGGACCTGATATTCTGTACCTGTCTGATTGAGCATCCTGTTCTTTAACTCTAGAACTCTGTCCTGGAGACTTTATTTTGTGAATTTTAGGAGCAGGTGTGTCCTAGGAACACTGCTTGCCGGGGACTTGCTGCAGCAGGATCCAGCTATGTGCCCACCACTCATTGTGCCAGGTGCCATGTCCCACAGCCTCAAAGAGAAGCTGGCTTTGGCCGTCATGACTGTGGATCAGGTTGTTCTTTAGGATGTTGCAAAGACTGGGTATTGAAACTTCAAGACAAGACCAAGTCCTTAGAAGGATACACCTACAAGTTCTTGAGTCTGAAGATAGGAGATTTAGGCCACAACTATTATCATAGACCCAAACTGATTCTACGGTCCATGAAGTCACTGTGAACCTCAGTGAAACAGAAAGGAAGTTTCTTAGGCAGGTAGGCAGATAGAGAGTGGGGCATCGGATACAATAACTCAACCATGTGACAAAGGGTTCTTAGGTAGGCAACTCCTGTCTCTTAGGGAAGTTGTTATAGATTTTTTTTCTTCTGGAGAACAAGGTAAAAATCTGGTTACCTTTTGTGGTTCAGCTCCCTGGGAGCATGTGTATTGTAAAATTTGGAAAAGATCAAATGCATTGAATATGTATGTAAACATTTTTTATGTAAAAAAATGAACATGTATGTAAAAAAAGCATGAATATGTACCTAAGTTCATATATTCCTAGATTCATATGTGTGAAATAAGAGGTACTAAAGACAGCTGTCTCAGATGACTAGAAGTGACCAGAAGGCTTAAAAAACAGTAAAAACAGCATCTCCTGAGATGAGCTTAATAGTTTCCTGACATTCTAAATGTGAATGGCATAGAAGTAAAGTATACTTCTGACACCTAAGAAATAAGAGTAGAATCAGATTAAAGGTCTCATGTAGGTGAAAAGCCAGCCCATGTACTGTGAAGATGGAGACAAACCCAGGTAATGCAAAAGACTGGTGTGTACCCCTTGTGAGGAAGGTGTTTTTGGGTCACTAATGCTTCCTTTCGTCAGTGTGGTGAACTTGGTTCCTTGGACTGGCAGGCAAGGGATGAAGCATTTGGAGGGTGTAGAATGCCTTGATGGGTATAAGTTACTCGTTGGAATCATTCAAAGTTTACACCCACATATCAGTCTAGTTCTCTTTTTATTAACTCTCCTTCAAAATCATCCCATCTAATGTAGTTCTGGGAACCCCAAGGTGAGAGGAGAACCATCAGGAAGCCCTACTCAGCTGTGTGATTGGTGTTCATTATAAACCACACTCCTCACCACCACAGTACTGCCCAGGGACAAATTTGCCTCCAGAGTGTGAAGTAGCACCTTGTGGACTGAGATTTAAAGATTATCAGGCTGTAGGGGAGAGGAAGTAAGGTCATTGTAACATGGATTGTTTTCTATCTTGAGGTATGTCAGAGAATTCTAGGTTCTATGGATATGAAATTTCCCTTTAGCAGATATAGTACTTCCAAGTTAACCATAAAGACAGTGATAATCAGCCACAGTGTGGTGGTGCTATGACAAAGACAATCTGAAGCAAAGGGAAATAGGTTATGATCCTGGGTTCTGCATCTCGGGGGCTAGATTAGCTGAGGGGACATGTAGAGCCCAGTGGCTCAGGGCAACATGGCGTGGGGTGCTCAGAGGGAGAACTGAAAGTATCTGCCTCAATGAAATAGAATATCAGCCAATAGATGTGAGGAGAATCAGGCTCCTAGCAATATGCTTTTCATCTCTGTGTACCTGCCACCCCCTGGGAGACAGGGTTCTAGGGCTCAGCTTCGGTTACTAGGCTTTAGGCATGAATCCTGCTAAGCAATCAGGAAGAAGAGATGTTCTATGTACCTACCACAGCCCCACCTACTGGAAGCATCCATAGTTGGTACCCACAGGAAATACATAGGTGAGTTTCCCACCTACAACTATGGGGAACAGGGTCAGAATAAGCATGGCTGAGTCTGAAGAACATGAATAATTGCTATTGTACCTTTGAACCTAGAAAATGCAGTTAATCTTTTAAGGCTCTTTCTTCTGTATTACTTTTTCATGGCAACTGCTAAGCTCAGATTCTTTTAAAAAAGTAAAGTTATATTGAGCATCTACCAAAAATCAGACATGAGCTAGGTTCTATTACCTGTGTTCCCTCATTTACCCCTAACAGCTCTGGGAAGCTGGTACAGTTTTCTTTACTTTTCAAATGGGAGAATGGGTCTCACAAAAGTCAGGGAGCGAGAGTTCACAGAGCTAGTAAGGAGGAAGCCTAGACGTGAACTCTGACCTTCTGATGCTAACTCAATACATATGTAGGTGTTGATAAAAAATGAAACAATCTTAGTGTGAAAAATTGACTTATTTTAATGGAAGGTATATGACACAAGAAGATGCTTTTTGTAGATTCTATATATAATTTCTTCTGACCCCCCTGGTTGACTGTCCTGGGATAAGATTGACTAGACATGTGTAGGGCATATGTAGGAGAAGTTCAGCAAGAGCAAGTCAGGGCCTCTGTACAGGAGAGACTTACATTTCAGGCAGGCCACTGAGGTGAAGCTTGGTATAGTGAGACAGAGACCCAGATTCATTTAGAGCCAAATCATTTACTTGCTTTATAAGTTTATAAAGCTATAAAACTTTAGAAGTTTTACAATGGCTGAGTCCTCAATTTGGACAATAAATGCATGTGGTCACCCTACTTGTAAGGCCAGTCATTATCTGGCTCTTACAACTGGAATCACATCTTTCGCTCTTCCTCCATGGTCTTCCCAGGCGTCAATCCTATTGAATCATGTTCAGATCCTGAAACCTGTTCTGCTTTCTTTAATCTCTAGGCTGTTGAACTTACTGTTTCTTCCCCCAACATCACTGCCCCACCCACACGCATGGCCCTTTTCTTTGCTGGGCGCAGGTCTACTTGTCTTTGCATGAGGGTTTTCTTATCACTTCCTCTAGGAAGTCTTTCCTACCCCACCTTCCCTCCCCCAGCTGGGGTTAGCTGCCCTCCTACATGTTTCCATTTCCCCATCCCAGTACTTACCACAGCTTACTTCAACTTCCTGTCTACTGGACCCTGTCTCTTGCTAGCCTGTAGTCACCATGAAGCTAGGCCAGTAACTTATTTGTAATTATATCTCCAGTGAAGACCAGAGTGCCTGATTCATAGCAGGGGTTCCATAAACATTTCTGAGCTAAGGCTGAGGCCCAGTTTTCAGAATTGAAGGTCAAAGTTAGGGAGAGTTTAGAGGCCACAGTAATTAGGGCCAGAACCTAGATGATGGCTGGGCAGGATTGGCTTAAGTTTTGCCTTTTAGGTCAGGGCAAACCTTTGGATGGGGATTGAGGAACCTCACTTGGAGGGCTGTGGAAGCTGGAACCCAGAAGGGCCTGACTCCAGAAAACAGAGACACTCACCAATACCAATTTGGCACCAAATCAGGAAGACAAAATCTCAGAAGATGCATCCCCTCTCTTGGATGCTTTGGGGTCTAGCTTCAGCCCTGATCTCTGCATATGGAAGGGGTGGGGTGGGGTAGAGATAGAATATGTTGTAAGGGAGAAAACATGGATAAGGGGAAACTAACAGAACCTCACTCTCTGGCCTCTATGTCCAGTTCTCAAGACATGACCTCTTTTAGTCTTTGTTATTTTACTCATCCCAACCTCTCTCAACCTTGGACATCTGGTCCCTGACCTTGCCTCCTGTGCCCAAATCTCACCCCTAATATCAGCTTCGAACGTGGCTCTTCCAACAGATGCTTCCTGTTGAATTCATCCTTGCCTTTGCAACATTAGTCCTTGCCTTTTAAAGGGTTCATTGTAAGCATCATCATTCCTCAGGCTGATCCATTTCCTAACAGTGGACCCCACAGGGTCTTGGCCTCTCTTCCTCTTAAACCAGCTGATGACCTGGCCTTCAGGTCCCTCAGATCCCCATCTAGGCATGCCTCCTGCTAGCTCTTTGGCTGGAGCTAGGCCATACTTCACCTGGCATTTTTATATCATAGTCCAGTATGTTTTTTTTTTTTTTTAACCAGTATGTGCCTTATAGTATCAAGAGATTATATGGAAAGGTGAGGGTCATCTCAGCCTGAGTGAGATCTGGAGAACAGAAGAGCCATGCTGTGCAGTGACTAGCCACTCACACAACAATATCTACTGAGAACCTACTGGATGCCAGCTATCAATTCATACAAAAAAATACTTAGAGTAAAAAGTAATAAGAAAGATATGAATAATATTTAAAAATTAGTTACCTATTACTATGGCAATTTAAATATTACTCTATCTTCTCCAGCATCCAAAAATGTGCTTCACCACTTCTGGCAGACACTGCAGAGACCAGTGTGCGAGCCTCCAGCCAAAGGGCATCACTAACCATTACTTCACAATGCAGGAAGATGCCTGCCTTGTACCCGGTGCAGAGCTTCCTTCTCTGCTTCTCTCGTCCCTGAGGGCTGCACACCTCCACACGTCCAAGTGCTAATTTTACTTTCTAACAGATTCAGTGAAATTGGAGGCTTGTGGGTTCTTTTCAGAAGAAGAAAGGAACCCTGGGTAAGAAATAGCTCACCAGTGGGTGAGGCAATGGGTGAATTACCTGCTTTTGGCTTTTGAAGTTTAACGAATTCTCATTAGACACAGAGGGAACAAAACTTTACTGACTTGCCTCTCATAAAAAAGGGTATTGGGAGGTGGGGCTATTGGATTCCAGACCTAGATCTGCAATTGCTGGCAGCTAGCTCTTAAGTGTATACTGGTTAGCATCTTATGATGATGTGGGTGCCAGGGTGGATTTAAATGACACCCTTAAATGAGCCTCAGGATCTCCTCTGGAGCTGTACTCACTATCCCTGTGGAGTCGAAGACACATCTAAATTCATCAAACATTTATCACACTTTGCCTACCAAACATCCAAGTCCCTCAGGGATCCTGCTTAGATGCTTACGCCTTCTAGTACTGACAGGCATTGAGCCATAGGCAATAGAGGCCAGGTGATATAGAGCCCAGGTAACATGTTGATAGTACATGATCTTTCAGAGAAAATACAGGCTTAATTTAAAAGCCTGAATTAAGTAGTGACATTTCCTGTATTATCCGGGCTATAGAGAGATCTTTGACAACAGGAGAACTTTCTGGACAAGGGGATCTTCCAACTCCATCAGGTTGCATTGATAGCCTCCAGCAGCTCGAGGGCCCAGGGCCACTGCAGGCCTACCTTTCTCCCAGTGGTTCGCCACCTTTTATCCTGTGCTGAAAACATCTGTCCACCAGCAACAGTGGCTCCCAGAAGCAGGGACTCTTACTTGGAGTTAGGGAGAGGGAGGTACATGCTTTCTTGGGGTGTGCGGGCCAGAATCCCATAGGGAAGCACTTTGAACACCCCCCTCCAGGGTGATTCTGATGTCCCTCAAGGTTGTGAGCCCACTATTTGATAATCGCTATAGGACTTAGGACTCTGGAGTGTGGAATAGTCTGTGCTCAGACTCTTAAATCAGCCACGTGTCTTAGAGCTGTTTCTCCACCCGACTTGGACAGAAGTCTCCCAGACAGATGATGTCAGTGCAACCAGAGAGAAGACTTGCTAAAATCTGTGCTCTCACTGGCTGAGAAAACTTTTCCCGGAACCCTCAGGAACTGATGGTGGGAATGTAGACTGGGGAAGTCATTCCGGACAGCAATTTGGCAGTACTTGGTGAAATTAAGTGCACACCCTATGACCCAGCCATCCGTCTCTGGAGTCTATGCCCCAGAGAAACTCAGGCCTGGGTCCAATAAGAGGTGTGTAGGAGGGTGCTCCATGCAGTACTGGGTGCAGGAATAATAATCATGATGGTGATGATAATGACGGTTAACACTTGCTGGGAGCGTATGTGTGCCCAGCATTTTACACATTCTCAGCACTCTGCAAGAGGTAGATACTACAACTCTGTATTTTAGAAACAGGAAGCTGAAATATGGGAGGGTGAGTGAATTGGCTCAATTCACACTGTTGGTAAATGGGAATGATGCCATCCAGTCTGGCTCCCAGGCACCCCTAATCATTGTGCTTTGTGATCTACCTCTGTGTCATCATTGACAAATGAATAAGTGAATGTGGGATACTGAAAAACATAGAGCTGAGTGAAAAAAAGAATGAGTTCCCTATCCACTACTTGCTCTCTCTCTTTCTCCATGTATGTTGATACACACATAAATACATATATATTTAAAATGCATACAAAGACAATATAACGTCATAAAATTTCAAGTGTATAAGTATACACACACATCCAAGTACATATTAGTGAGTATCTGGGGTGAGGGCAAGTGGAGGAAATGTATAAGACAAAACCAAACGAAACAAGAAAAAGCCTTGCGTGGATGGTAATGATTGGGTGCCATGAGTTGAGGAGGTGCCCTGGTGTTCCTATTACTCCCCTCTCCCATAATTCCCTTCATGAAACTAGGTGCAAAACTCCTTCCCACCTTTAGGGAGGGTCAAAGAAGACAAGATCATTCTCATTCTCTTCCTCAGGGCTCCCACCAGCGAGTAGCAGAACCCTGCAATATGTGTGTGTTCTAGCTGGTGTTTTACTTCATCTAAAAATCTAAGTCTACTTCCTTCCATTTTACAGATGAGAAGACAAGCAATTCAAAGAGGTAGTGACCTTGCAAATTATCAGCAGAACTGGAGCTTAACCCAAGTCCCTAGTGTGGAGGTGTGGTCCTGTGGTTTATAAGTCACCCGCTGAAATGGTCCTGGCACTGACTGCTTTCCTCTGTAGAAATAGCCACTGTTGCCATGAATCAGGGGAATTTCCCTGGCATTGCTTGATGAAGGCCTCAAAGCAAGGTCTATACATTCAAAGATGATAATAGAATTTTTTTTTAAAGATTTTATTTATTTATTTAAGAGAGAGAGAGAGCACATGAGCAGAGGGAGGGACTGAGGAGAAGCAGGCTCCTGCTGAGCATAGAGTCTGACATGGGGCTCAATCCCAGGACCCTGGGATCATGACCTGAGACGAAGGCAGACGTTTAACCGACTGAGCCACCCAGGTGCCCCGATAATAAAATTATTTTAATTAAATTTTTCCTAAGGTGGCATAGGAATAAGGTATGATTGCAAACCTTTTGAGAAAATTATTTGTTTACATTTCATGTATCTCCGGAAGTGGCTGATCCTGACAGTTGGCATTGTTTAGGAAGGACATGCCCACACGCCGTGGCATACTTGTCTGTAAATGAACATCTCAGCCCGTTCTTGCCAGGACATCTAGAAATGTGAATTCCTGTGTTTCCAAGCGAGTTAAATATGTGCATAGCTCACATTACCACATATCATTATTTCCTATACAGATGGAGAATTAATTCATAGTTAATGTTGTAATCAGACAGACTTCAATGAATGATTCAACAGGCTGTTATTTGGCGAATGCGCAATGACCATAAAGTGCAGTTACCTCATTTGTCCTGTTTGGAGAGTCACATTGGCATGGGAATTCAGCTTCTTTCAACCCTTGAATGTTTCATTCTCACAACACTTATTTATAAGTTGCCCACAGTCTATCTGACATTGACAGAAGACACAGCTCTGATTGGGGGACCAACTGGCTATGAAACTGACCAGACAAAGGTACATGAGGATGCACCTATAGGCTTGTGCAGCCCAAACTGGGGTTGCTGTTTAGAGCAGGGCTCTTGGTAAATTTTATAAAGAGGCTATATCAGGGTCCTAAGCAGAGGGTGGGTGGGGTTTGGAGAGGAAGAGAGAAGAGGCAAGAAGGCAGAGTAGCAGCCCCCGAGCTGTGAAGTCAGAAGTGAGGAAGGAATGAGGTGGATGGGGGAGGCAAGGACAGTGGAGAATGAGCCCTGAAGGGGAGGGAGGGAAAACTTAGGAGGTGAGGGTCCAGGCTTGGCCCGCACCATGAGACTGATGGTGACATGGCTGAATGTGTGGCTCATGTTGGTTCATACTCACTACGGGTCTGAAAACCTGAGTTCACAGATCTGTGCTTTCAGCTCTCTTTACGCACTAGAGGCAGAGAGGGGTGCCAAGTGGCAGAGCAAATTTCCCTGGGAGCTGCTGTCTGGATGCTCAGACTCAGGCAATTCACAGAAAAATGCCCCAAATGCACAGAGCACTCCCATCTGTGAGCCTTTGCACAAATCATTCCGTTCACCTGGATGGTCCTCCAGGTCTCCTCCTAGACCTGGGCTGTCCAAAATGGGGTTCCTAGCCACATATGGACTTGAAGTGCAGATGTACCATAAGTGTGAAATAAATATCTCATCAAGAATTATTTTTATATTTATTACATGTGGAAATGCTAATTTTTGGATGTATCAATTGAAGTAAAATATAATATTAAAATTAGTCCATCTCTTTCTTCTTTCTTTTTCATATGTGGCTACTAGAAAATTTAAAAACACCAATGTGGCTTCCCTTGCATGTCTGCTGACAGCCCTGCCTTAGATTTCATGGATACTTCAAGAGGTTGCACAGCATAGTGGCCAAGTTTCCAAGTTCTGGAACCAGGTTATTGGAATTCAAGTGCTGGGTTCAGACCTTGCCCTTCACGGCAGGTGCCTGGAGCTGGGTACTTAATCTTTCCAGGCCTCCATTGTCTTCTCTCTTGCCACCATACCTGCCTCTTGGGGAAGTGCAAAGCTCAGATGCAGTTTCTGCTGCCTCCTGGAGGCCTTCCCCTGCACCCTGTTGCATGAGTCTTCCATCTAGCAGGACACAGGGCCTTGGCTGTCTGCTGGTGCTGAGCATACTTGGGCTCAATGTGTGTAAGTTGTTTCATTAATTCAAAGAGCTCCTCTATGGAGTTGTGCCCAATTAACTTCTCATTGCCCTCCTGATCTTTCTGCCAATGCCCAGGCATCGTGGAGGGGATGATGGGCCCCTTCCCACAAGGACTGCAGAATTCCATGTCATCTGGCAAAGTCTGACTGCAGGCGCAGTGCTGCATCTCACAGGTCACAGTAATGCAGTTTTCTTTTAGGGGTTATATGGGGGGGGAGGGACAGGTTCTCCTTGGTTTATAAGTAAACTTATTTTTTATTGACCTACATATAATACATTTGGAAAAATACAAAATTCACAAGTGGACAAATCAGTGAGTTTGTAAAATTTTTATAACCTTCATAAAATCAAGAAATTGATCATGAAAATCTTTCTGGCAACCCCTTGTGGTCCCTCTCTGTCATCTCCCCTCCCCTAAAGATGACCACTATCTTGCCGTTGGTCATCATAGACTGCTTTTGCCATTTCAACTCTATGTAAATGAAATTGCACCCTTGTGTTGGACTTCCTTCACTCAATATTATGTTTGTGAGATTCATCAAATGTTGTTATGTTAGCAGTTGTCAGTTCACTTTCAATGCTGAATAATATTTCATTTCTATAAATGTATCCCAGTTGGCTTGTTCATTCTATTGTTAATGGGTATTCAGACTGTTTTCAGTTTGGAACTATTGTGAACAATGCTGTTCTGACTATCCCGCACACTAAGGAGTGGCATTTGGGATTATAGGAAATGCATGTGTACAGTTGCAGTAGATACTTCTAAACCCATTTCCAAAGTGTTTATACCAATTTTCAGTCCCAGCAGCAATGTACGAGAGTTCCAGATGTTCCATATCTTTGCCAATATCTTTTTCTCCCCCATTAATAGGACAAGGAGTGGTTTTAATTTGCATTTCTTGGCTGATTATGCTACTTTTCATATGCTTACTGGCCTGGCCGTTTGGATATTTTCCCTGTGTAGTTCAAGTCTTTTGCCCGTGTCCCTCCCCCTTAAAACTGTATTTATTTAGGTTGTACCTGGGTTGCAAATATCTTTTCCCAGTCCATAGCTTATCTTTTCATGCTCTTAATGGTGTTCCTAAAGAGGAGCAGTTCCTAAATTTAATGAAGTCTAATTAATCTTTTCCTGTAAGAGTTAGTTATTTTTGTAATCTGTTTAAGATGCTTTGCCTACCTGATACAGCCAATTTAAAGTTAGGGAATATCACCAACCCAATCCACAGTGCTGGAGCCTCAAAGCTAACAAGGACTTGGAACCATCTGACAAACCAAACCATCTGTGTTATCCTTCTACATGGCATGAGTTCTGTGCCTTAATTCAATTTCTCCACTCCCCCAAACCTCATACCCAGATTCACATGCTGGCTCTGTGGTCTTTTTTTTTCCCTATTTGTCCTTCCATCCCCCAGAGCTACCTTTGTGTTCTATTTCAAACTCTCATGTGGCTCTCCTTTGCATTTAATAGTAAAAAAGTAATAGTACTGAGAGCTTACTATATGCCAAGTCCATGTGTTTTCTTGTTTAATGTCATGAAAAATTCATCAGATACCTACTAACACATTTTCAGGGGAAAAAAAGTGAGGTTTAGGAAGGTCAAGGTCTCTAGCTAGAAAGCTACAGAGCCAAGCTTCAAACTAAGGTCCACTTGACCACTGAGGTCCCTGAGCTTTCACATCATGCTGCCCCTCCCAGCCCTTAGATTAGCTTTGTAGTCCTGATGAGGCCCCACATCTTGGACCCAGGATAGAAGGCCATTTAGAATTGTTTTTGACTGAGCAGTCAACTTCTGAGCAGAAATTCAATAGCCTCCAGTCCAAGAGAAGTCCCTCCTTTTCACTTCGGCCCGAGATGGAGGTGAGATGACGCTTCTCTTTGCATTCTCCTCTTCCCTCTAACACACCCCACGTTCCTCCCTCCTGACCCACCTCCTTCCACTGTTAGGTCCACCATAGCTGCTTCCTGCCCAGCTACAGCGCTCTGCACACTGCAGGGCAGAGTGGGTGGGCAGCAAGCCAGTCCAGTGTGTGGCCCCAGGGGGGAAGACAGAAGGGGTCCTCATGAGTCACACCTCATGAAAAATTGCAAACAGAGACTCAGCGAGAGCAGGGGGAGACTCTCTGAGGTGACTTAGAGAGCCAGCCTGGGGGATGCGGGGATACCCTTTGAAAATAATTCTTTATTATTGCTCCTGCATGAAGAGAGGTGCAAAGGCCCCATCCCTGGCTTCCTGCAACCCAGTCTGGACCAAGGAACATGGCTATAAGCAGGAGGCTCCTGAGAAAACCGATGTCACATTTGTCCTGCATGTCTTACTTTTATATACTTTTATGCCATGACCTCATCCAATCCCTAGAGGGATCCTTGTGAGGTCAAGAAGGCAGGTGCAGGGGGTCCATTTTATAGATGTACAAGCTGACCTTTAGGGAGCCTGATAACTTGCCTACATTAGTTCAAGTAAATGACATCAGGCCCAGGACTAGAATTCAAGTTTCCATATTTCTAGTCCAGTGTTTTCCCACTGGACATTGCTACGTCTATAGCAGGGAGACTAACATTTTTTTAAGAGAGAGTGCAAGCATGGGGGGAGGGGAAGAGAGAGAGGGAGAGAGAGTCTTAAGCGGACTCCAAACTGAGCGTAGAGCCCGACACAGGCCTCGATCCACAACCCTGAAATCACGACCTGAACCAAAACCATGAGTAGGCCACTTAACCTACTGCGTGCAACCCAGGTGCCCCAAGGGTGACTAACATTTAAATCAATGCCTCCTGAGAAGTCTTTAAGTGCCAGGCATTTTGCTATAGGTTAAGAGACATATAGAAACTAAGGTTCTCAGGGAATGGTCAAGATAGGAATAACCCTTTTATTGAAATATAACATATATACAGGAAAGCACACAAATCAGAAGTATTCAGCTTAATGTACCAACAGAGAGTGAACACATGCATGAAATCACCACTTAGATCAAGAAATGGAAAAATACTGGCACCCCAGCAGTTCCCTCCATGACCTTGGGTTAGGAGCACTAACAGGGCAGACCAAAACTAAGGTAAATAGTTGTAGAAATTAAATTTCTAGGAGCTAATAAATGAAGTCAAGATCACCAAAAGGAGGTTTCCCAGGTGAGGTGACGTGAACAGCTGCCTAGAGCAGGTACCCATTACAGCAAAGTGTCACAGGGTGGGGGGTGGGACCCATGGCAGGAGAGGAGCTCAAAAAACAGGGAGGAGGTTGCCTCTCAGCTCCATAGGAGGAGGAAGAGGGCTGGGAGGGCTGCCCACGCCCCACACCCCACTGGGGGCTGGGGAGCCCCCACAGCCGCAGCCCGCAGCCAAGGAGACCTGGGGAGCTGCTGAGTGCTTCTCAGTTCCCTCTGCCCGACCCTCTCAACCTCATTCTCACACTCTCTCTGTGAGGTTTACATTATGGCAAGAAAGGTGAGAAAATGTCAGTGTCCCCAGATGAAGGGAGGTAAAGCGACTTGTGGCTTTAGCTCAACTGCCTGGACGGCAGCCTTCAAAAGTTCTGCCTGAGATCAAACACAGGATGAGCGAACCACATGCGCTCTCCTTGCACAATTCAGAGAGAACCTACGGTGCGTGTGGTTTAACTGGACACTTCCTCAGGAAAGACTCTTGCAGCATTTGTAGAGCACGTGATACAGGTGACTAAGAACATAAAACATAAGGCTTTTTCATGTTTCAGTGATAGTGCTTATCAGGTAACCTAACATGGGGGCTCTATGTATGTTATTATTAATCTAAATATTCAAAAGCAGGGGCGCCTGGCTGGCTGGGTCACTGGAGCACGTGGCTCTTGATCTCCGGGTTGTGGGTTGATCCCCATGTTGCATGTAGAGGTTACTTAAAAAATAAAATCTTAAAAAAAATTTTCCAAAGCAGAAACTCTAAAATAGGAAGCTGCGTAAAAAAGCAAGTGGGTCAGTCACCCCTTCATGACACCCAATCCAGGAAGGAAACAGAAGTCTCTGGTGTTCTTGATCTTCTTCTTGTGGACATCCTCCTGGACTGATGTTTTCCAAGAAGACTCCTTTGGATCAAGGCAGGAATCTATAGCATTATGCCAGAGGCAACAATTACAGGGGTGGGACTTAGGAATTTAGGAGAGTGGTGTTAGGGATGGGTAAATGTGTATGTAGGGTATGATGTGGTGTGGTGTGTGTGTGAGTTTGGCAGAACTGTGAAGAGGGGACTGGCCTGTTTCTGGTACCTGCCCAGGTGCCCGCCTAGGCCCATCACTGCCCTGCTTTTCCCAACCTATCTCTTTCAAGCCTCTAGAATCATTTCCACTCTACCCTGGACCACATTCTTATTACAGGGTTTTTTAAACATTTCTGATTGTGACCATGGAAAAAAATGTTTTTGTTTGTTTGTTTTTATTTATTTATTTGACAGAGAGAGAGACAGCGAGAGCAGGAACACAAGCAGGGGGAGTGGGAGAGGGAGAAGCAGGCTTCCCGCCTAGCAGGGAGCGCGATGTGGGACTTGATCCCAGCACCCCGGGATCATGACCTGAGCCGAAGGCAGACGCTTAACAACTGAGCCACCCAGGCGCCCGGAAAAAAATGTTTTGCCTTACAAACACACACACACACACACACACACACACACACACACATTTTTCATAAAGTTCATGAAACAATATCTACATATACCATCTATTTTATACTTTGACGTTTTCTGTTTTATTATGTTCTTTCACTTTAAAAAAATGCTGAACTCCACCCACCAAACTAATTTTCACAACCCGTGGCTTTTCATAAAGTATTCCTTCATCTCATCCCAAGAGACATATTGATAAGTAAGGTCAATTTTTGTTTGGCTTTCCTTTGGTTTTTGATAAGCATTAAGGTTTCACCACTGTGTGAGCCTTTTGAATTTCACCCGTGAGCTCCAGAAGGTTCTATCAGTAGCCTGGGTAAAGGAAAGAGGTTGTATGTAGACCCTCAATTTCCTCCTACCCAGGAGAGTGGTCTCCAGGACTCTTTGGTGCTGCTCTGCAAGCAGTGTGAGGGAGACTTGTGGAGCAGTGGGTGCTCTTCCAAAGCACACAGAAGTCAGATGAGACAGTGCAATAGGCATGTGATACGAGCAGCTTTTCCAGCATTTGAATTCTGAATTACTTTATCATGTTAATATAATACCATAGTAAGTTCTTTGAAACACAGCATCAATATGGCTTATCACAGCCATTTTTATTTTAACTTTCACTTACTTTAAGAATGAAGAAGGACTTGCAGACTCAAGTTCATGGGTTGCCCATCCTCTTTCTAGGTGGAAAGTGAGACATCATTGGTATGGCTGAGGCTGGTAGGTAGACACTGAAGGTGTCTTGGAAAGGGGTAAAGGAGAGAGTCAAGGGAGAAAAGCAAGAGCTACAATGAGAGGAGTCATGGCAAAGGCTAAAATAGGGGTGTCTGGCTTGCTCTGTCAGAAGAGCATATGACTCGATCTTGGGGTTGTGAATTCAAGCCCCATGTTTGTTGTAAAGATTACTTAAAAAAAAAAAAAG